>NC_071537.1:36277266-36366193 GCF_026979565.1 Vidua chalybeata
TGAGATGCTGAAAGCAGCAAAGCTGAACAGCCTGCCTCAGCTCAGCATGGTGTAATTGACTGAAAGGCGAAAAAACAGAGCTGCAGAGCAGCGGGCTTCTGTGCGCACTGAAGGCAATTGCAAGAATCCAGCAGCTGCTCCTTGCCAAGCACAGTCAGCTGCCTAGGTTTTGCTTCTTGACCAACTCACAGTTGCCCTTCTTTTCAGCAGCTGCCACCGTGTTCTCTGCATCTCGGAGCCTCTGGGGAGCAACAAGAATTTCCAAGGTGGGATGCATGACGACTATGTCAAAACCCAGGAAAGTTGTCCTGGAACACCTTCCATTGGCATGCCAAGAGTGAATTCAAGAGGCAGGAGAGCAGCAGCCACCGTCCCGCAGCTGTCTGCGAGCTTCGCACACAAGCCGGCTTCTTCGCGGCTTCGTTCTTCGCCTCTTGCAAGCTACCGCGATCTCCGGCTGCCGGAGGACAAGAAGCGGCTACTTCGCGCACAGATCACTGGAGCGGCAGCGGTGCGCTCCGAAGCGCCGCTTCTGCCGAAAGACGCCGGCAAGCGGCACTTGCTTTCGGCCAGCTCCGGAGCTGCGTATTCTGCCTCTCTAGTCGCCTACATCTTAGCCAAAAGCTTCTCCGCTCCAGTTCTCAAGGAGAAAGTGTACCAGCACTGCTCACTTAGCCCGACCTTGCCAGGAAATAAGATTTGCTGCACATTCCAAGGACACTGCACTTTCCTGGGCAAGCTGCAACCTGCTGGCAGATGGCCGTGCTCTCTGCCCACTCCTGCCCAGTTCTTGGTACTAGCGGGCACGTTGCAGCCTGGCGAAGGCAAGAAACCTGGAGAGCTGTCACAGAGCAGAAGGGCAGCTGAGATGCTGAAAAGCAGCAAAGCTGAACAGCCTGCCTCAGCTTCAGCAGTGTGTAATTGACTGAAGGCGAAAAACCAAGCAGCAGAGCAGCGGGCTTCTGTGCGCACTGAAGGCAATTGCAAGAATCCAGCAGCTGCTCCTTGCCAAGCACAGTCAGCTGCCTAGGTTCTTGCTTCTTGACCAACTCACAGTTGCCCTTCTTTTCAGCAGCTGCCACCGTGTTCTCTGCATCTCGGAGCCTCTGGGGAGCAACAAGAATTTCCAAGGTGGGATGCATGACGACTAGGTCAAAACCCAGGAAAGTTGTCCTGGAACACCTCCATTGGCATGCCAAGAGTGAATTCAAGAGGCAGGAGAGCAGCAGCCACCGTCCCGCAGCTGTCTGCGAGCTTCGCACACAAGCCGGCTTCTTCGCGGCTTCGTTCTTCGCCTCTTGCAAGCTACCGCGATCTCCGGCTGCCGGAGGACAAGAAGCGGCTACTTCGCGCACAGATCACTGGAGCGGCAGCGGTGCGCTCCGAAGCGCCGCTTCTGCCGAAAGACGCCGGCAAGCGGCACTTGCTTTCGGCCAGCTCCGGAGCTGCGTATTCTGCCTCTCTAGTCGCCTACATCTTAGCCAAAGCTTCTCCGCTCCAGTTCTCAAGGAGAAAGTGTACCAGCACTGCTGACTTAGCCCGACCTTGCCAGGAAATAAGATTTGCTGCACATTCCAAGGACACTGCACTTTCCTGGGCAAGCTGCAACCTGCTGGCAGATGGCCGTGCTCTCTGCCCACTCCTGCCCAGTTCTTGGTACTAGCGGGCACGTTGCAGCCTGGCGAAGGCAAGAAACCTGGAGAGCTGTCACAGAGCAGAAGGGCAGCTGAGATGCTGAAAAGCAGCAAAGCTGAACAGCCTGCCTCAGCTTCAGCAGTGTGTAATTGACTGAAGGCGAAAAACCAAGCAGCAGAGCAGCGGGCTTCTGTGCGCACTGAAGGCAATTGCAAGAATCCAGCAGCTGCTCCTTGCCAAGCACAGGCAGCTGCCTAGGTTCTTGCTTCTTGACCAACTCACAGTTGCCCTTCTTTTCAGCAGCTGCCACCGTGTTCTCTGCATCTCGGAGCCTCTGGGGAGCAACAAGAATTTCCAAGGTGGGATGCATGACGACTAGGTCAAACCCAGGAAAGTTGTCCTGGAACACCTTCCATTGGCATGCCAAGAGTGAATTCAAGAGGCAGGAGAGCAGCAGCCACCGTCCCGCAGCTGTCTGCGAGCTTCGCACACAAGCCGGCTTCTTCGCGGCTTCGTTCTTCGCCTCTTGCAAGCTACCGCGATCTCCGGCTGCCGGAGGACAAGAAGCGGCTACTTCGCGCACAGATCACTGGAGCGGCAGCGGTGCGCTCCGAAGCGCCGCTTCTGCCGAAAGACGCCGGCAAGCGGCACTTGCTTTCGGCCAGCTCCGGAGCTGCGTATTCTGCCTCTCTAGTCGCCTACATCTTAGCCAAAAGCTTCTCCGCTCCAGTTCTCAAGGAGAAAGTGTACCAGCACTGCTGACTTAGCCCGACCTTGCCAGGAAATAAGATTTGCTGCACATTCCAAGGACACTGCACTTTCCTGGCAAGCTGCAACCTGCTGGCAGATGGCCGTGCTCTCTGCCCACTCCTGCCCAGTTCTTGGTACTAGCGGGCACGTTGCAGCCTGGCGAAGGCAAGAAACCTGGAGAGCTGTCACAGAGCAGAAGGGCAGCTGAGATGCTGAAAAGCAGCAAAGCTGAACAGCCTGCCTCAGCTTCAGCAGTGTGTAATTGACTGAAGGCGAAAAACCAAGCAGCAGAGCAGCGGGCTTCTGTGCGCACTGAAGGCAATTGCAAGAATCCAGCAGCTGCTCCTTGCCAAGCACAGGCAGCTGCCTAGGTTCTTGCTTCTTGACCAACTCACAGTTGCCCTTCTTTTCAGCAGCTGCCACCGTGTTCTCTGCATCTCGGAGCCTCTGGGGAGCAACAAGAATTTCCAAGGTGGGATGCATGACGACTAGGTCAAAACCCAGGAAAGTTGTCCTGGAACACCTCCCATTGGCATGCCAAGAGTGAATTCAAGAGGCAGGAGAGCAGCAGCCACCGTCCCGCAGCTGTCTGCGAGCTTCGCACACAAGCCGGCTTCTTCGCGGCTTCGTTCTTCGCCTCTTGCAAGCTACCGCGATCTCTCTCCGGCTGCCGGAGGACAAGAAGCGGCTACTTCGCGCACAGATCACTGGAGCGGCAGCGGTGCGCTCCGAAGCGCCGCTTCTGCCGAAAGACGCCGGCAAGCGGCACTTGCTTTCGGCCAGCTCCGGAGCTGCGTATTCTGCCTCTCTAGTCGCCTACATCTTAGCCAAAAGCTTCTCCGCTCCAGTTCTCAAGGAGAAAGTGTACCAGCACTGCTGACTTAGCCCGACCTTGCCAGGAAATAAGATTTGCTGCACATTCCAAGGACACTGCACTTTCCTGGGCAAGCTGCAACCTGCTGGCAGATGGCCGTGCTCTCTGCCCACTCCTGCCCAGTTCTTGGTACTAGCGGGCACGTTGCAGCCTGGCGAAGGCAAGAAACCTGGAGAGCTGTCACAGAGCAGAAGGGCAGCTGAGATGCTGAAAAGCAGCAAAGCTGAACAGCCTGCCTCAGCTTCAGCAGTGTGTAATTGACTGAAGGCGAAAAACCAAGCAGCAGAGCAGCGGGCTTCTGTGCGCACTGAAGGCAATTGCAAGAATCCAGCAGCTGCTCCTTGCCAAGCACAGGCAGCTGCCTAGGTTCTTGCTTCTTGACCAACTCACAGTTGCCCTTCTTTTCAGCAGCTGCCACCGTGTTCTCTGCATCTCGGAGCCTCTGGGGAGCAACAAGAATTTCCAAGGTGGGATGCATGACGACTAGGTCAAAACCCAGGAAAGTTGTCCTGGAACACCTCCCATTGGCATGCCAAGAGTGAATTCAAGAGGCAGGAGAGCAGCAGCCACCGTCCCGCAGCTGTCTGCGAGCTTCGCACACAAGCCGGCTTCTTCGCGGCTTCGTTCTTCGCCCTCTTGCAAGCTACCGCGATCTCCGGCTGCCGGAGGACAAGAAGCGGCTACTTCGCGCACAGATCACTGGAGCGGCAGCGGTGCGCTCCGAAGCGCCGCTTCTGCCGAAAGACGCCGGCAAGCGGCACTTGCTTTCGGCCAGCTCCGGAGCTGCGTATTCTGCCTCTCTAGTCGCCTACATCTTAGCCAAAAGCTTCTCCGCTCCAGTTCTCAAGGAGAAAGTGTACCAGCACTGCTGACTTAGCCCGACCTTGCCAGGAAATAAGATTTGCTGCACATTCCAAGGACACTGCACTTTCCTGGGCAAGCTGCAACCTGCTGGCAGATGGCCGTGCTCTCTGCCCACTCCTGCCCAGTTCTTGGTACTAGCGGGCACGTTGCAGCCTGGCGAAGGCAAGAAACCTGGAGAGCTGTCACAGAGCAGAAGGGCAGCTGAGATGCTGAAAAGCAGCAAAGCTGAACAGCCTGCCTCAGCTTCAGCAGTGTGTAATTGACTGAAGGCGAAAAACCAAGCAGCAGAGCAGCGGGCTTCTGTGCGCACTGAAGGCAATTGCAAGAATCCAGCAGCTGCTCCTTGCCAAGCACAGGCAGCTGCCTAGGTTCTTGCTTCTTGACCAACTCACAGTTGCCCTTCTTTTCAGCAGCTGCCACCGTGTTCTCTGCATCTCGGAGCCTCTGGGGAGCAACAAGAATTTCCAAGGTGGGATGCATGACGACTAGGTCAAAACCCAGGAAAGTTGTCCTGGAACACCTTCCATTGGCATGCCAAGAGTGAATTCAAGAGGCAGGAGAGCAGCAGCCACCGTCCCGCAGCTGTCTGCGAGCTTCGCACACAAGCCGGCTTCTTCGCGGCTTCGTTCTTCGCCTCTTGCAAGCTACCGCGATCTCCGGCTGCCGGAGGACAAGAAGCGGCTACTTCGCGCACAGATCACTGGAGCGGCAGCGGTGCGCTCCGAAGCGCCGCTTCTGCCGAAAGACGCCGGCAAGCGGCACTTGCTTTCGGCCAGCTCCGGAGCTGCGTATTCTGCCTCTCTAGTCGCCTACATCTTAGCCAAAAGCTTCTCCGCTCCAGTTCTCAAGGAGAAAGTGTACCAGCACTGCTGACTTAGCCCGACCTTGCCAGGAAATAAGATTTGCTGCACATTCCAAGGACACTGCACTTTCCTGGGCAAGCTGCAACCTGCTGGCAGATGGCCGTGCTCTCTGCCCACTCCTGCCCAGTTCTTGGTACTAGCGGGCACGTTGCAGCCTGGCGAAGGCAAGAAACCTGGAGAGCTGTCACAGAGCAGAAGGGCAGCTGAGATGCTGAAAAGCAGCAAAGCTGAACAGCCTGCCTCAGCTTCAGCAGTGTGTAATTGACTGAAGGCGAAAAACCAAGCAGCAGAGCAGCGGGCTTCTGTGCGCACTGAAGGCAATTGCAAGAATCCAGCAGCTGCTCCTTGCCAAGCACAGGCAGCTGCCTAGGTTCTTGCTTCTTGACCAACTCACAGTTGCCCTTCTTTTCAGCAGCTGCCACCGTGTTCTCTGCATCTCGGAGCCTCTGGGGAGCAACAAGAATTTCCAAGGTGGGATGCATGACGACTAGGTCAAAACCCAGGAAAGTTGTCCTGGAACACCTCCCATTGGCATGCCAAGAGTGAATTCAAGAGGCAGGAGAGCAGCAGCCACCGTCCCGCAGCTGTCTGCGAGCTTCGCACACAAGCCGGCTTCTTCGCGGCTTCGTTCTTCGCCTCTTGCAAGCTACCGCGATCTCCGGCTGCCGGAGGACAAGAAGCGGCTACTTCGCGCACAGATCACTGGAGCGGCAGCGGTGCGCTCCGAAGCGCCGCTTCTGCCGAAAGACGCCGGCAAGCGGCACTTGCTTTCGGCCAGCTCCGGAGCTGCGTATTCTGCCTCTCTAGTCGCCTACATCTTAGCCAAAAGCTTCTCCGCTCCAGTTCTCAAGGAGAAAGTGTACCAGCACTGCTGACTTAGCCCGACCTTGCCAGGAAATAAGATTTGCTGCACATTCCAAGGACACTGCACTTTCCTGGGCAAGCTGCAACCTGCTGGCAGATGGCCGTGCTCTCTGCCCACTCCTGCCCAGTTCTTGGTACTAGCGGGCACGTTGCAGCCTGGCGAAGGCAAGAAACCTGGAGAGCTGTCACAGAGCAGAAGGGCAGCTGAGATGCTGAAAAGCAGCAAAGCTGAACAGCCTGCCTCAGCTTCAGCAGTGTGTAATTGACTGAAGGCGAAAAACCAAGCAGCAGAGCAGCGGGCTTCTGTGCGCACTGAAGGCAATTGCAAGAATCCAGCAGCTGCTCCTTGCCAAGCACAGGCAGCTGCCTAGGTTCTTGCTTCTTGACCAACTCACAGTTGCCCTTCTTTTCAGCAGCTGCCACCGTGTTCTCTGCATCTCGGAGCCTCTGGGGAGCAACAAGAATTTCCAAGGTGGGATGCATGACGACTAGGTCAAAACCCAGGAAAGTTGTCCTGGAACACCTTCCATTGGCATGCCAAGAGTGAATTCAAGAGGCAGGAGAGCAGCAGCCACCGTCCCGCAGCTGTCTGCGAGCTTCGCACACAAGCCGGCTTCTTCGCGGCTTCGTTCTTCGCCTCTTGCAAGCTACCGCGATCTCCGGCTGCCGGAGGACAAGAAGCGGCTACTTCGCGCACAGATCACTGGAGCGGCAGCGGTGCGCTCCGAAGCGCCGCTTCTGCCGAAAGACGCCGGCAAGCGGCACTTGCTTTCGGCCAGCTCCGGAGCTGCGTATTCTGCCTCTCTAGTCGCCTACATCTTAGCCAAAAGCTTCTCCGCTCCAGTTCTCAAGGAGAAAGTGTACCAGCACTGCTGACTTAGCCCGACCTTGCCAGGAAATAAGATTTGCTGCACATTCCAAGGACACTGCACTTTCCTGGGCAAGCTGCAACCTGCTGGCAGATGGCCGTGCTCTCTGCCCACTCCTGCCCAGTTCTTGGTACTAGCGGGCACGTTGCAGCCTGGCGAAGGCAAGAAACCTGGAGAGCTGTCACAGAGCAGAAGGGCAGCTGAGATGCTGAAAAGCAGCAAAGCTGAACAGCCTGCCTCAGCTTCAGCAGTGTGTAATTGACTGAAGGCGAAAAACCAAGCAGCAGAGCAGCGGGCTTCTGTGCGCACTGAAGGCAATTGCAAGAATCCAGCAGCTGCTCCTTGCCAAGCACAGGCAGCTGCCTAGGTTCTTGCTTCTTGACCAACTCACAGTTGCCCTTCTTTTCAGCAGCTGCCACCGTGTTCTCTGCATCTCGGAGCCTCTGGGGAGCAACAAGAATTTCCAAGGTGGGATGCATGACGACTAGGTCAAAACCCAGGAAAGTTGTCCTGGAACACCTTCCATTGGCATGCCAAGAGTGAATTCAAGAGGCAGGAGAGCAGCAGCCACCGTCCCGCAGCTGTCTGCGAGCTTCGCACACAAGCCGGCTTCTTCGCGGCTTCGTTCTTCGCCTCTTGCAAGCTACCGCGATCTCCGGCTGCCGGAGGACAAGAAGCGGCTACTTCGCGCACAGATCACTGGAGCGGCAGCGGTGCGCTCCGAAGCGCCGCTTCTGCCGAAAGACGCCGGCAAGCGGCACTTGCTTTCGGCCAGCTCCGGAGCTGCGTATTCTGCCTCTCTAGTCGCCTACATCTTAGCCAAAAGCTTCTCCGCTCCAGTTCTCAAGGAGAAAGTGTACCAGCACTGCTGACTTAGCCCGACCTTGCCAGGAAATAAGATTTGCTGCACATTCCAAGGACACTGCACTTTCCTGGGCAAGCTGCAACCTGCTGGCAGATGGCCGTGCTCTCTGCCCACTCCTGCCCAGTTCTTGGTACTAGCGGGCACGTTGCAGCCTGGCGAAGGCAAGAAACCTGGAGAGCTGTCACAGAGCAGAAGGGCAGCTGAGATGCTGAAAAGCAGCAAAGCTGAACAGCCTGCCTCAGCTTCAGCAGTGTGTAATTGACTGAAGGCGAAAAACCAAGCAGCAGAGCAGCGGGCTTCTGTGCGCACTGAAGGCAATTGCAAGAATCCAGCAGCTGCTCCTTGCCAAGCACAGGCAGCTGCCTAGGTTCTTGCTTCTTGACCAACTCACAGTTGCCCTTCTTTTCAGCAGCTGCCACCGTGTTCTCTGCATCTCGGAGCCTCTGGGGAGCAACAAGAATTTCCAAGGTGGGATGCATGACGACTAGGTCAAAACCCAGGAAAGTTGTCCTGGAACACCTCCATTGGCATGCCAAGAGTGAATTCAAGAGGCAGGAGAGCAGCAGCCACCGTCCCGCAGCTGTCTGCGAGCTTCGCACACAAGCCGGCTTCTTCGCGGCTTCGTTCTTCGCCTCTTGCAAGCTACCGCGATCTCCGGCTGCCGGAGGACAAGAAGCGGCTACTTCGCGCACAGATCACTGGAGCGGCAGCGGTGCGCTCCGAAGCGCCGCTTCTGCCGAAAGACGCCGGCAAGCGGCACTTGCTTTCGGCCAGCTCCGGAGCTGCGTATTCTGCCTCTCTAGTCGCCTACATCTTAGCCAAAAGCTTCTCCGCTCCAGTTCTCAAGGAGAAAGTGTACCAGCACTGCTGACTTAGCCCGACCTTGCCAGGAAATAAGATTTGCTGCACATTCCAAGGACACTGCACTTTCCTGGGCAAGCTGCAACCTGCTGGCAGATGGCCGTGCTCTCTGCCCACTCCTGCCCAGTTCTTGGTACTAGCGGGCACGTTGCAGCCTGGCGAAGGCAAGAAACCTGGAGAGCTGTCACAGAGCAGAAGGGCAGCTGAGATGCTGAAAAGCAGCAAAGCTGAACAGCCTGCCTCAGCTTCAGCAGTGTGTAATTGACTGAAGGCGAAAAACCAAGCAGCAGAGCAGCGGGCTTCTGTGCGCACTGAAGGCAATTGCAAGAATCCAGCAGCTGCTCCTTGCCAAGCACAGTCAGCTGCCTAGGTTCTTGCTTCTTGACCAACTCACAGTTGCCCTTCTTTTCAGCAGCTGCCACCGTGTTCTCTGCATCTCGGAGCCTCTGGGGAGCAACAAGAATTTCCAAGGTGGGATGCATGACGACTAGGTCAAAACCCAGGAAAGTTGTCCTGGAACACCTCCCATTGGCATGCCAAGAGTGAATTCAAGAGGCAGGAGAGCAGCAGCCACCGTCCCGCAGCTGTCTGCGAGCTTCGCACACAAGCCGGCTTCTTCGCGGCTTCGTTCTTCGCCTCTTGCAAGCTACCGCGATCTCCGGCTGCCGGAGGACAAGAAGCGGCTACTTCGCGCACAGATCACTGGAGCGGCAGCGGTGCGCTCCGAAGCGCCGCTTCTGCCGAAAGACGCCGGCAAGCGGCACTTGCTTTCGGCCAGCTCCGGAGCTGCGTATTCTGCCTCTCTAGTCGCCTACATCTTAGCCAAAAGCTTCTCCGCTCCAGTTCTCAAGGAGAAAGTGTACCAGCACTGCTGACTTAGCCCGACCTTGCCAGGAAATAAGATTTGCTGCACATTCCAAGGACACTGCACTTTCCTGGGCAAGCTGCAACCTGCTGGCAGATGGCCGTGCTCTCTGCCCACTCCTGCCCAGTTCTTGGTACTAGCGGGCACGTTGCAGCCTGGCGAAGGCAAGAAACCTGGAGAGCTGTCACAGAGCAGAAGGGCAGCTGAGATGCTGAAAAGCAGCAAAGCTGAACAGCCTGCCTCAGCTTCAGCAGTGTGTAATTGACTGAAGGCGAAAAAACCAAGCAGCAGAGCAGCGGGCTTCTGTGCGCACTGAAGGCAATTGCAAGAATCCAGCAGCTGCTCCTTGCCAAGCACAGGCAGCTGCCTAGGTTCTTGCTTCTTGACCAACTCACAGTTGCCCTTCTTTTCAGCAGCTGCCACCGTGTTCTCTGCATCTCGGAGCCTCTGGGGAGCAACAAGAATTTCCAAGGTGGGATGCATGACGACTAGGTCAAAACCCAGGAAAGTTGTCCTGGAACACCTTCCATTGGCATGCCAAGAGTGAATTCAAGAGGCAGGAGAGCAGCAGCCACCGTCCCGCAGCTGTCTGCGAGCTTCGCACACAAGCCGGCTTCTTCGCGGCTTCGTTCTTCGCCTCTTGCAAGCTACCGCGATCTCCGGCTGCCGGAGGACAAGAAGCGGCTACTTCGCGCACAGATCACTGGAGCGGCAGCGGTGCGCTCCGAAGCGCCGCTTCTGCCGAAAGACGCCGGCAAGCGGCACTTGCTTTCGGCCAGCTCCGGAGCTGCGTATTCTGCCTCTCTAGTCGCCTACATCTTAGCGAAAAGCTTCTCCGCTCCAGTTCTCAAGGAGAAAGTGTACCAGCACTGCTGACTTAGCCCGACCTTGCCAGGAAATAAGATTTGCTGCACATTCCAAGGACACTGCACTTTCCTGGGCAAGCTGCAACCTGCTGGCAGATGGCCGTGCTCTCTGCCCACTCCTGCCCAGTTCTTGGTACTAGCGGGCACGTTGCAGCCTGGCGAAGGCAAGAAACCTGGAGAGCTGTCACAGAGCAGAAGGGCAGCTGAGATGCTGAAAAGCAGCAAAGCTGAACAGCCTGCCTCAGCTTCAGCAGTGTGTAATTGACTGAAGGCGAAAAACCAAGCAGCAGAGCAGCGGGCTTCTGTGCGCACTGAAGGCAATTGCAAGAATCCAGCAGCTGCTCCTTGCCAAGCACAGGCAGCTGCCTAGGTTCTTGCTTCTTGACCAACTCACAGTTGCCCTTCTTTTCAGCAGCTGCCACCGTGTTCTCTGCATCTCGGAGCCTCTGGGGAGCAACAAGAATTTCCAAGGTGGGATGCATGACGACTAGGTCAAAACCCAGGAAAGTTGTCCTGGAACACCTCCCATTGGCATGCCAAGAGTGAATTCAAGAGGCAGGAGAGCAGCAGCCACCGTCCCGCAGCTGTCTGCGAGCTTCGCACACAAGCCGGCTTCTTCGCGGCTTCGTTCTTCGCCTCTTGCAAGCTACCGCGATCTCCGGCTGCCGGAGGACAAGAAGCGGCTACTTCGCGCACAGATCACTGGAGCGGCAGCGGTGCGCTCCGAAGCGCCGCTTCTGCCGAAAGACGCCGGCAAGCGGCACTTGCTTTCGGCCAGCTCCGGAGCTGCGTATTCTGCCTCTCTAGTCGCCTACATCTTAGCCAAAAGCTTCTCCGCTCCAGTTCTCAAGGAGAAAGTGTACCAGCACTGCTGACTTAGCCCGACCTTGCCAGGAAATAAGATTTGCTGCACATTCCAAGGACACTGCACTTTCCTGGGCAAGCTGCAACCTGCTGGCAGATGGCCGTGCTCTCTGCCCACTCCTGCCCAGTTCTTGGTACTAGCGGGCACGTTGCAGCCTGGCGAAGGCAAGAAACCTGGAGAGCTGTCACAGAGCAGAAGGGCAGCTGAGATGCTGAAAAGCAGCAAAGCTGAACAGCCTGCCTCAGCTTCAGCAGTGTGTAATTGACTGAAGGCGAAAAACCAAGCAGCAGAGCAGCGGGCTTCTGTGCGCACTGAAGGCAATTGCAAGAATCCAGCAGCTGCTCCTTGCCAAGCACAGGCAGCTGCCTAGGTTCTTGCTTCTTGACCAACTCACAGTTGCCCTTCTTTTCAGCAGCTGCCACCGTGTTCTCTGCATCTCGGAGCCTCTGGGGAGCAACAAGAATTTCCAAGGTGGGATGCATGACGACTAGGTCAAAACCCAGGAAAGTTGTCCTGGAACACCTCCCATTGGCATGCCAAGAGTGAATTCAAGAGGCAGGAGAGCAGCAGCCACCGTCCCGCAGCTGTCTGCGAGCTTCGCACACAAGCCGGCTTCTTCGCGGCTTCGTTCTTCGCCTCTTGCAAGCTACCGCGATCTCCGGCTGCCGGAGGACAAGAAGCGGCTACTTCGCGCACAGATCACTGGAGCGGCAGCGGTGCGCTCCGAAGCGCCGCTTCTGCCGAAAGACGCCGGCAAGCGGCACTTGCTTTCGGCCAGCTCCGGAGCTGCGTATTCTGCCTCTCTAGTCGCCTACATCTTAGCGAAAAGCTTCTCCGCTCCAGTTCTCAAGGAGAAAGTGTACCAGCACTGCTGACTTAGCCCGACCTTGCCAGGAAATAAGATTTGCTGCACATTCCAAGGACACTGCACTTTCCTGGGCAAGCTGCAACCTGCTGGCAGATGGCCGTGCTCTCTGCCCACTCCTGCCCAGTTCTTGGTACTAGCGGGCACGTTGCAGCCTGGCGAAGGCAAGAAACCTGGAGAGCTGTCACAGAGCAGAAGGGCAGCTGAGATGCTGAAAAGCAGCAAAGCTGAACAGCCTGCCTCAGCTTCAGCAGTGTGTAATTGACTGAAGGCGAAAAACCAAGCAGCAGAGCAGCGGGCTTCTGTGCGCACTGAAGGCAATTGCAAGAATCCAGCAGCTGCTCCTTGCCAAGCACAGGCAGCTGCCTAGGTTCTTGCTTCTTGACCAACTCACAGTTGCCCTTCTTTTCAGCAGCTGCCACCGTGTTCTCTGCATCTCGGAGCCTCTGGGGAGCAACAAGAATTTCCAAGGTGGGATGCATGACGACTAGGTCAAAACCCAGGAAAGTTGTCCTGGAACACCTCCCATTGGCATGCCAAGAGTGAATTCAAGAGGCAGGAGAGCAGCAGCCACCGTCCCGCAGCTGTCTGCGAGCTTCGCACACAAGCCGGCTTCTTCGCGGCTTCGTTCTTCGCCTCTTGCAAGCTACCGCGATCTCCGGCTGCCGGAGGACAAGAAGCGGCTACTTCGCGCACAGATCACTGGAGCGGCAGCGGTGCGCTCCGAAGCGCCGCTTCTGCCGAAAGACGCCGGCAAGCGGCACTTGCTTTCGGCCAGCTCCGGAGCTGCGTATTCTGCCTCTCTAGTCGCCTACATCTTAGCCAAAAGCTTCTCCGCTCCAGTTCTCAAGGAGAAAGTGTACCAGCACTGCTGACTTAGCCCGACCTTGCCAGGAAATAAGATTTGCTGCACATTCCAAGGACACTGCACTTTCCTGGGCAAGCTGCAACCTGCTGGCAGATGGCCGTGCTCTCTGCCCACTCCTGCCCAGTTCTTGGTACTAGCGGGCACGTTGCAGCCTGGCGAAGGCAAGAAACCTGGAGAGCTGTCACAGAGCAGAAGGGCAGCTGAGATGCTGAAAAGCAGCAAAGCTGAACAGCCTGCCTCAGCTTCAGCAGTGTGTAATTGACTGAAGGCGAAAAACCAAGCAGCAGAGCAGCGGGCTTCTGTGCGCACTGAAGGCAATTGCAAGAATCCAGCAGCTGCTCCTTGCCAAGCACAGGCAGCTGCCTAGGTTCTTGCTTCTTGACCAACTCACAGTTGCCCTTCTTTTCAGCAGCTGCCACCGTGTTCTCTGCATCTCGGAGCCTCTGGGGAGCAACAAGAATTTCCAAGGTGGGATGCATGACGACTAGGTCAAAACCCAGGAAAGTTGTCCTGGAACACCTCCCATTGGCATGCCAAGAGTGAATTCAAGAGGCAGGAGAGCAGCAGCCACCGTCCCGCAGCTGTCTGCGAGCTTCGCACACAAGCCGGCTTCTTCGCGGCTTCGTTCTTCGCCTCTTGCAAGCTACCGCGATCTCCGGCTGCCGGAGGACAAGAAGCGGCTACTTCGCGCACAGATCACTGGAGCGGCAGCGGTGCGCTCCGAAGCGCCGCTTCTGCCGAAAGACGCCGGCAAGCGGCACTTGCTTTCGGCCAGCTCCGGAGCTGCGTATTCTGCCTCTCTAGTCGCCTACATCTTAGCCAAAAGCTTCTCCGCTCCAGTTCTCAAGGAGAAAGTGTACCAGCACTGCTGACTTAGCCCGACCTTGCCAGGAAATAAGATTTGCTGCACATTCCAAGGACACTGCACTTTCCTGGGCAAGCTGCAACCTGCTGGCAGATGGCCGTGCTCTCTGCCCACTCCTGCCCAGTTCTTGGTACTAGCGGGCACGTTGCAGCCTGGCGAAGGCAAGAAACCTGGAGAGCTGTCACAGAGCAGAAGGGCAGCTGAGATGCTGAAAAGCAGCAAAGCTGAACAGCCTGCCTCAGCTTCAGCAGTGTGTAATTGACTGAAGGCGAAAAACCAAGCAGCAGAGCAGCGGGCTTCTGTGCGCACTGAAGGCAATTGCAAGAATCCAGCAGCTGCTCCTTGCCAAGCACAGGCAGCTGCCTAGGTTCTTGCTTCTTGACCAACTCACAGTTGCCCTTCTTTTCAGCAGCTGCCACCGTGTTCTCTGCATCTCGGAGCCTCTGGGGAGCAACAAGAATTTCCAAGGTGGGATGCATGACGACTAGGTCAAAACCCAGGAAAGTTGTCCTGGAACACCTCCATTGGCATGCCAAGAGTGAATTCAAGAGGCAGGAGAGCAGCAGCCACCGTCCCGCAGCTGTCTGCGAGCTTCGCACACAAGCCGGCTTCTTCGCGGCTTCGTTCTTCGCCTCTTGCAAGCTACCGCGATCTCCGGCTGCCGGAGGACAAGAAGCGGCTACTTCGCGCACAGATCACTGGAGCGGCAGCGGTGCGCTCCGAAGCGCCGCTTCTGCCGAAAGACGCCGGCAAGCGGCACTTGCTTTCGGCCAGCTCCGGAGCTGCGTATTCTGCCTCTCTAGTCGCCTACATCTTAGCCAAAAGCTTCTCCGCTCCAGTTCTCAAGGAGAAAGTGTACCAGCACTGCTGACTTAGCCCGACCTTGCCAGGAAATAAGATTTGCTGCACATTCCAAGGACACTGCACTTTCCTGGGCAAGCTGCAACCTGCTGGCAGATGGCCGTGCTCTCTGCCCACTCCTGCCCAGTTCTTGGTACTAGCGGGCACGTTGCAGCCTGGCGAAGGCAAGAAACCTGGAGAGCTGTCACAGAGCAGAAGGGCAGCTGAGATGCTGAAAAGCAGCAAAGCTGAACAGCCTGCCTCAGCTTCAGCAGTGTGTAATTGACTGAAGGCGAAAAACCAAGCAGCAGAGCAGCGGGCTTCTGTGCGCACTGAAGGCAATTGCAAGAATCCAGCAGCTGCTCCTTGCCAAGCACAGGCAGCTGCCTAGGTTCTTGCTTCTTGACCAACTCACAGTTGCCCTTCTTTTCAGCAGCTGCCACCGTGTTCTCTGCATCTCGGAGCCTCTGGGGAGCAACAAGAATTTCCAAGGTGGGATGCATGACGACTAGGTCAAAACCCAGGAAAGTTGTCCTGGAACACCTCCCATTGGCATGCCAAGAGTGAATTCAAGAGGCAGGAGAGCAGCAGCCACCGTCCCGCAGCTGTCTGCGAGCTTCGCACACAAGCCGGCTTCTTCGCGGCTTCGTTCTTCGCCTCTTGCAAGCTACCGCGATCTCCGGCTGCCGGAGGACAAGAAGCGGCTACTTCGCGCACAGATCACTGGAGCGGCAGCGGTGCGCTCCGAAGCGCCGCTTCTGCCGAAAGACGCCGGCAAGCGGCACTTGCTTTCGGCCAGCTCCGGAGCTGCGTATTCTGCCTCTCTAGTCGCCTACATCTTAGCCAAAAGCTTCTCCGCTCCAGTTCTCAAGGAGAAAGTGTACCAGCACTGCTGACTTAGCCCGACCTTGCCAGGAAATAAGATTTGCTGCACATTCCAAGGACACTGCACTTTCCTGGGCAAGCTGCAACCTGCTGGCAGATGGCCGTGCTCTCTGCCCACTCCTGCCCAGTTCTTGGTACTAGCGGGCACGTTGCAGCCTGGCGAAGGCAAGAAACCTGGAGAGCTGTCACAGAGCAGAAGGGCAGCTGAGATGCTGAAAAGCAGCAAAGCTGAACAGCCTGCCTCAGCTTCAGCAGTGTGTAATTGACTGAAGGCGAAAAACCAAGCAGCAGAGCAGCGGGCTTCTGTGCGCACTGAAGGCAATTGCAAGAATCCAGCAGCTGCTCCTTGCCAAGCACAGGCAGCTGCCTAGGTTCTTGCTTCTTGACCAACTCACAGTTGCCCTTCTTTTCAGCAGCTGCCACCGTGTTCTCTGCATCTCGGAGCCTCTGGGGAGCAACAAGAATTTCCAAGGTGGGATGCATGACGACTAGGTCAAAACCCAGGAAAGTTGTCCTGGAACACCTCCCATTGGCATGCCAAGAGTGAATTCAAGAGGCAGGAGAGCAGCAGCCACCGTCCCGCAGCTGTCTGCGAGCTTCGCACACAAGCCGGCTTCTTCGCGGCTTCGTTCTTCGCCTCTTGCAAGCTACCGCGATCTCCGGCTGCCGGAGGACAAGAAGCGGCTACTTCGCGCACAGATCACTGGAGCGGCAGCGGTGCGCTCCGAAGCGCCGCTTCTGCCGAAAGACGCCGGCAAGCGGCACTTGCTTTCGGCCAGCTCCGGAGCTGCGTATTCTGCCTCTCTAGTCGCCTACATCTTAGCCAAAAGCTTCTCCGCTCCAGTTCTCAAGGAGAAAGTGTACCAGCACTGCTGACTTAGCCCGACCTTGCCAGGAAATAAGATTTGCTGCACATTCCAAGGACACTGCACTTTCCTGGGCAAGCTGCAACCTGCTGGCAGATGGCCGTGCTCTCTGCCCACTCCTGCCCAGTTCTTGGTACTAGCGGGCACGTTGCAGCCTGGCGAAGGCAAGAAACCTGGAGAGCTGTCACAGAGCAGAAGGGCAGCTGAGATGCTGAAAAGCAGCAAAGCTGAACAGCCTGCCTCAGCTTCAGCAGTGTGTAATTGACTGAAGGCGAAAAACCAAGCAGCAGAGCAGCGGGCTTCTGTGCGCACTGAAGGCAATTGCAAGAATCCAGCAGCTGCTCCTTGCCAAGCACAGGCAGCTGCCTAGGTTCTTGCTTCTTGACCAACTCACAGTTGCCCTTCTTTTCAGCAGCTGCCACCGTGTTCTCTGCATCTCGGAGCCTCTGGGGAGCAACAAGAATTTCCAAGGTGGGATGCATGACGACTAGGTCAAAACCCAGGAAAGTTGTCCTGGAACACCTCCCATTGGCATGCCAAGAGTGAATTCAAGAGGCAGGAGAGCAGCAGCCACCGTCCCGCAGCTGTCTGCGAGCTTCGCACACAAGCCGGCTTCTTCGCGGCTTCGTTCTTCGCCTCTTGCAAGCTACCGCGATCTCCGGCTGCCGGAGGACAAGAAGCGGCTACTTCGCGCACAGATCACTGGAGCGGCAGCGGTGCGCTCCGAAGCGCCGCTTCTGCCGAAAGACGCCGGCAAGCGGCACTTGCTTTCGGCCAGCTCCGGAGCTGCGTATTCTGCCTCTCTAGTCGCCTACATCTTAGCCAAAAGCTTCTCCGCTCCAGTTCTCAAGGAGAAAGTGTACCAGCACTGCTGACTTAGCCCGACCTTGCCAGGAAATAAGATTTGCTGCACATTCCAAGGACACTGCACTTTCCTGGGCAAGCTGCAACCTGCTGGCAGATGGCCGTGCTCTCTGCCCACTCCTGCCCAGTTCTTGGTACTAGCGGGCACGTTGCAGCCTGGCGAAGGCAAGAAACCTGGAGAGCTGTCACAGAGCAGAAGGGCAGCTGAGATGCTGAAAAGCAGCAAAGCTGAACAGCCTGCCTCAGCTTCAGCAGTGTGTAATTGACTGAAGGCGAAAAACCAAGCAGCAGAGCAGCGGGCTTCTGTGCGCACTGAAGGCAATTGCAAGAATCCAGCAGCTGCTCCTTGCCAAGCACAGGCAGCTGCCTAGGTTCTTGCTTCTTGACCAACTCACAGTTGCCCTTCTTTTCAGCAGCTGCCACCGTGTTCTCTGCATCTCGGAGCCTCTGGGGAGCAACAAGAATTTCCAAGGTGGGATGCATGACGACTAGGTCAAAACCCAGGAAAGTTGTCCTGGAACACCTCCCATTGGCATGCCAAGAGTGAATTCAAGAGGCAGGAGAGCAGCAGCCACCGTCCCGCAGCTGTCTGCGAGCTTCGCACACAAGCCGGCTTCTTCGCGGCTTCGTTCTTCGCCTCTTGCAAGCTACCGCGATCTCCGGCTGCCGGAGGACAAGAAGCGGCTACTTCGCGCACAGATCACTGGAGCGGCAGCGGTGCGCTCCGAAGCGCCGCTTCTGCCGAAAGACGCCGGCAAGCGGCACTTGCTTTCGGCCAGCTCCGGAGCTGCGTATTCTGCCTCTCTAGTCGCCTACATCTTAGCCAAAAGCTTCTCCGCTCCAGTTCTCAAGGAGAAAGTGTACCAGCACTGCTGACTTAGCCCGACCTTGCCAGGAAATAAGATTTGCTGCACATTCCAAGGACACTGCACTTTCCTGGGCAAGCTGCAACCTGCTGGCAGATGGCCGTGCTCTCTGCCCACTCCTGCCCAGTTCTTGGTACTAGCGGGCACGTTGCAGCCTGGCGAAGGCAAGAAACCTGGAGAGCTGTCACAGAGCAGAAGGGCAGCTGAGATGCTGAAAAGCAGCAAAGCTGAACAGCCTGCCTCAGCTTCAGCAGTGTGTAATTGACTGAAG
Organism: Vidua chalybeata; assembly: GCF_026979565.1. Classification (NCBI taxonomy): domain Eukaryota; kingdom Metazoa; phylum Chordata; class Aves; order Passeriformes; family Viduidae; genus Vidua; species Vidua chalybeata. The sequence goes on from NC_071537.1 coordinate 36,295,498, forward strand.
GCGAAAAACCAAGCAGCAGAGCAGCGGGCTTCTGTGCGCACTGAAGGCAATTGCAAGAATCCAGCAGCTGCTCCTTGCCAAGCACAGGCAGCTGCCTAGGTTCTTGCTTCTTGACCAACTCACAGTTGCCCTTCTTTTCAGCAGCTGCCACCGTGTTCTCTGCATCTCGGAGCCTCTGGGGAGCAACAAGAATTTCCAAGGTGGGATGCATGACGACTAGGTCAAAACCCAGGAAAGTTGTCCTGGAACACCTCCCATTGGCATGCCAAGAGTGAATTCAAGAGGCAGGAGAGCAGCAGCCACCGTCCCGCAGCTGTCTGCGAGCTTCGCACACAAGCCGGCTTCTTCGCGGCTTCGTTCTTCGCCTCTTGCAAGCTACCGCGATCTCCGGCTGCCGGAGGACAAGAAGCGGCTACTTCGCGCACAGATCACTGGAGCGGCAGCGGTGCGCTCCGAAGCGCCGCTTCTGCCGAAAGACGCCGGCAAGCGGCACTTGCTTTCGGCCAGCTCCGGAGCTGCGTATTCTGCCTCTCTAGTCGCCTACATCTTAGCCAAAAGCTTCTCCGCTCCAGTTCTCAAGGAGAAAGTGTACCAGCACTGCTGACTTAGCCCGACCTTGCCAGGAAATAAGATTTGCTGCACATTCCAAGGACACTGCACTTTCCTGGGCAAGCTGCAACCTGCTGGCAGATGGCCGTGCTCTCTGCCCACTCCTGCCCAGTTCTTGGTACTAGCGGGCACGTTGCAGCCTGGCGAAGGCAAGAAACCTGGAGAGCTGTCACAGAGCAGAAGGGCAGCTGAGATGCTGAAAAGCAGCAAAGCTGAACAGCCTGCCTCAGCTTCAGCAGTGTGTAATTGACTGAAGGCGAAAAACCAAGCAGCAGAGCAGCGGGCTTCTGTGCGCACTGAAGGCAATTGCAAGAATCCAGCAGCTGCTCCTTGCCAAGCACAGGCAGCTGCCTAGGTTCTTGCTTCTTGACCAACTCACAGTTGCCCTTCTTTTCAGCAGCTGCCACCGTGTTCTCTGCATCTCGGAGCCTCTGGGGAGCAACAAGAATTTCCAAGGTGGGATGCATGACGACTAGGTCAAAACCCAGGAAAGTTGTCCTGGAACACCTCCCATTGGCATGCCAAGAGTGAATTCAAGAGGCAGGAGAGCAGCAGCCACCGTCCCGCAGCTGTCTGCGAGCTTCGCACACAAGCCGGCTTCTTCGCGGCTTCGTTCTTCGCCTCTTGCAAGCTACCGCGATCTCCGGCTGCCGGAGGACAAGAAGCGGCTACTTCGCGCACAGATCACTGGAGCGGCAGCGGTGCGCTCCGAAGCGCCGCTTCTGCCGAAAGACGCCGGCAAGCGGCACTTGCTTTCGGCCAGCTCCGGAGCTGCGTATTCTGCCTCTCTAGTCGCCTACATCTTAGCCAAAAGCTTCTCCGCTCCAGTTCTCAAGGAGAAAGTGTACCAGCACTGCTGACTTAGCCCGACCTTGCCAGGAAATAAGATTTGCTGCACATTCCAAGGACACTGCACTTTCCTGGGCAAGCTGCAACCTGCTGGCAGATGGCCGTGCTCTCTGCCCACTCCTGCCCAGTTCTTGGTACTAGCGGGCACGTTGCAGCCTGGCGAAGGCAAGAAACCTGGAGAGCTGTCACAGAGCAGAAGGGCAGCTGAGATGCTGAAAAGCAGCAAAGCTGAACAGCCTGCCTCAGCTTCAGCAGTGTGTAATTGACTGAAGGCGAAAAACCAAGCAGCAGAGCAGCGGGCTTCTGTGCGCACTGAAGGCAATTGCAAGAATCCAGCAGCTGCTCCTTGCCAAGCACAGGCAGCTGCCTAGGTTCTTGCTTCTTGACCAACTCACAGTTGCCCTTCTTTTCAGCAGCTGCCACCGTGTTCTCTGCATCTCGGAGCCTCTGGGGAGCAACAAGAATTTCCAAGGTGGGATGCATGACGACTAGGTCAAAACCCAGGAAAGTTGTCCTGGAACACCTCCCATTGGCATGCCAAGAGTGAATTCAAGAGGCAGGAGAGCAGCAGCCACCGTCCCGCAGCTGTCTGCGAGCTTCGCACACAAGCCGGCTTCTTCGCGGCTTCGTTCTTCGCCTCTTGCAAGCTACCGCGATCTCCGGCTGCCGGAGGACAAGAAGCGGCTACTTCGCGCACAGATCACTGGAGCGGCAGCGGTGCGCTCCGAAGCGCCGCTTCTGCCGAAAGACGCCGGCAAGCGGCACTTGCTTTCGGCCAGCTCCGGAGCTGCGTATTCTGCCTCTCTAGTCGCCTACATCTTAGCCAAAAGCTTCTCCGCTCCAGTTCTCAAGGAGAAAGTGTACCAGCACTGCTGACTTAGCCCGACCTTGCCAGGAAATAAGATTTGCTGCACATTCCAAGGACACTGCACTTTCCTGGGCAAGCTGCAACCTGCTGGCAGATGGCCGTGCTCTCTGCCCACTCCTGCCCAGTTCTTGGTACTAGCGGGCACGTTGCAGCCTGGCGAAGGCAAGAAACCTGGAGAGCTGTCACAGAGCAGAAGGGCAGCTGAGATGCTGAAAAGCAGCAAAGCTGAACAGCCTGCCTCAGCTTCAGCAGTGTGTAATTGACTGAAGGCGAAAAACCAAGCAGCAGAGCAGCGGGCTTCTGTGCGCACTGAAGGCAATTGCAAGAATCCAGCAGCTGCTCCTTGCCAAGCACAGGCAGCTGCCTAGGTTCTTGCTTCTTGACCAACTCACAGTTGCCCTTCTTTTCAGCAGCTGCCACCGTGTTCTCTGCATCTCGGAGCCTCTGGGGAGCAACAAGAATTTCCAAGGTGGGATGCATGACGACTAGGTCAAAACCCAGGAAAGTTGTCCTGGAACACCTCCCATTGGCATGCCAAGAGTGAATTCAAGAGGCAGGAGAGCAGCAGCCACCGTCCCGCAGCTGTCTGCGAGCTTCGCACACAAGCCGGCTTCTTCGCGGCTTCGTTCTTCGCCTCTTGCAAGCTACCGCGATCTCCGGCTGCCGGAGGACAAGAAGCGGCTACTTCGCGCACAGATCACTGGAGCGGCAGCGGTGCGCTCCGAAGCGCCGCTTCTGCCGAAAGACGCCGGCAAGCGGCACTTGCTTTCGGCCAGCTCCGGAGCTGCGTATTCTGCCTCTCTAGTCGCCTACATCTTAGCCAAAAGCTTCTCCGCTCCAGTTCTCAAGGAGAAAGTGTACCAGCACTGCTGACTTAGCCCGACCTTGCCAGGAAATAAGATTTGCTGCACATTCCAAGGACACTGCACTTTCCTGGGCAAGCTGCAACCTGCTGGCAGATGGCCGTGCTCTCTGCCCACTCCTGCCCAGTTCTTGGTACTAGCGGGCACGTTGCAGCCTGGCGAAGGCAAGAAACCTGGAGAGCTGTCACAGAGCAGAAGGGCAGCTGAGATGCTGAAAAGCAGCAAAGCTGAACAGCCTGCCTCAGCTTCAGCAGTGTGTAATTGACTGAAGGCGAAAAACCAAGCAGCAGAGCAGCGGGCTTCTGTGCGCACTGAAGGCAATTGCAAGAATCCAGCAGCTGCTCCTTGCCAAGCACAGGCAGCTGCCTAGGTTCTTGCTTCTTGACCAACTCACAGTTGCCCTTCTTTTCAGCAGCTGCCACCGTGTTCTCTGCATCTCGGAGCCTCTGGGGAGCAACAAGAATTTCCAAGGTGGGATGCATGACGACTAGGTCAAAACCCAGGAAAGTTGTCCTGGAACACCTCCCATTGGCATGCCAAGAGTGAATTCAAGAGGCAGGAGAGCAGCAGCCACCGTCCCGCAGCTGTCTGCGAGCTTCGCACACAAGCCGGCTTCTTCGCGGCTTCGTTCTTCGCCTCTTGCAAGCTACCGCGATCTCCGGCTGCCGGAGGACAAGAAGCGGCTACTTCGCGCACAGATCACTGGAGCGGCAGCGGTGCGCTCCGAAGCGCCGCTTCTGCCGAAAGACGCCGGCAAGCGGCACTTGCTTTCGGCCAGCTCCGGAGCTGCGTATTCTGCCTCTCTAGTCGCCTACATCTTAGCCAAAAGCTTCTCCGCTCCAGTTCTCAAGGAGAAAGTGTACCAGCACTGCTGACTTAGCCCGACCTTGCCAGGAAATAAGATTTGCTGCACATTCCAAGGACACTGCACTTTCCTGGGCAAGCTGCAACCTGCTGGCAGATGGCCGTGCTCTCTGCCCACTCCTGCCCAGTTCTTGGTACTAGCGGGCACGTTGCAGCCTGGCGAAGGCAAGAAACCTGGAGAGCTGTCACAGAGCAGAAGGGCAGCTGAGATGCTGAAAAGCAGCAAAGCTGAACAGCCTGCCTCAGCTTCAGCAGTGTGTAATTGACTGAAGGCGAAAAACCAAGCAGCAGAGCAGCGGGCTTCTGTGCGCACTGAAGGCAATTGCAAGAATCCAGCAGCTGCTCCTTGCCAAGCACAGGCAGCTGCCTAGGTTCTTGCTTCTTGACCAACTCACAGTTGCCCTTCTTTTCAGCAGCTGCCACCGTGTTCTCTGCATCTCGGAGCCTCTGGGGAGCAACAAGAATTTCCAAGGTGGGATGCATGACGACTAGGTCAAAACCCAGGAAAGTTGTCCTGGAACACCTCCCATTGGCATGCCAAGAGTGAATTCAAGAGGCAGGAGAGCAGCAGCCACCGTCCCGCAGCTGTCTGCGAGCTTCGCACACAAGCCGGCTTCTTCGCGGCTTCGTTCTTCGCCTCTTGCAAGCTACCGCGATCTCCGGCTGCCGGAGGACAAGAAGCGGCTACTTCGCGCACAGATCACTGGAGCGGCAGCGGTGCGCTCCGAAGCGCCGCTTCTGCCGAAAGACGCCGGCAAGCGGCACTTGCTTTCGGCCAGCTCCGGAGCTGCGTATTCTGCCTCTCTAGTCGCCTACATCTTAGCCAAAAGCTTCTCCGCTCCAGTTCTCAAGGAGAAAGTGTACCAGCACTGCTGACTTAGCCCGACCTTGCCAGGAAATAAGATTTGCTGCACATTCCAAGGACACTGCACTTTCCTGGGCAAGCTGCAACCTGCTGGCAGATGGCCGTGCTCTCTGCCCACTCCTGCCCAGTTCTTGGTACTAGCGGGCACGTTGCAGCCTGGCGAAGGCAAGAAACCTGGAGAGCTGTCACAGAGCAGAAGGGCAGCTGAGATGCTGAAAAGCAGCAAAGCTGAACAGCCTGCCTCAGCTTCAGCAGTGTGTAATTGACTGAAGGCGAAAAACCAAGCAGCAGAGCAGCGGGCTTCTGTGCGCACTGAAGGCAATTGCAAGAATCCAGCAGCTGCTCCTTGCCAAGCACAGGCAGCTGCCTAGGTTCTTGCTTCTTGACCAACTCACAGTTGCCCTTCTTTTCAGCAGCTGCCACCGTGTTCTCTGCATCTCGGAGCCTCTGGGGAGCAACAAGAATTTCCAAGGTGGGATGCATGACGACTAGGTCAAAACCCAGGAAAGTTGTCCTGGAACACCTCCCATTGGCATGCCAAGAGTGAATTCAAGAGGCAGGAGAGCAGCAGCCACCGTCCCGCAGCTGTCTGCGAGCTTCGCACACAAGCCGGCTTCTTCGCGGCTTCGTTCTTCGCCTCTTGCAAGCTACCGCGATCTCCGGCTGCCGGAGGACAAGAAGCGGCTACTTCGCGCACAGATCACTGGAGCGGCAGCGGTGCGCTCCGAAGCGCCGCTTCTGCCGAAAGACGCCGGCAAGCGGCACTTGCTTTCGGCCAGCTCCGGAGCTGCGTATTCTGCCTCTCTAGTCGCCTACATCTTAGCCAAAAGCTTCTCCGCTCCAGTTCTCAAGGAGAAAGTGTACCAGCACTGCTGACTTAGCCCGACCTTGCCAGGAAATAAGATTTGCTGCACATTCCAAGGACACTGCACTTTCCTGGGCAAGCTGCAACCTGCTGGCAGATGGCCGTGCTCTCTGCCCACTCCTGCCCAGTTCTTGGTACTAGCGGGCACGTTGCAGCCTGGCGAAGGCAAGAAACCTGGAGAGCTGTCACAGAGCAGAAGGGCAGCTGAGATGCTGAAAAGCAGCAAAGCTGAACAGCCTGCCTCAGCTTCAGCAGTGTGTAATTGACTGAAGGCGAAAAACCAAGCAGCAGAGCAGCGGGCTTCTGTGCGCACTGAAGGCAATTGCAAGAATCCAGCAGCTGCTCCTTGCCAAGCACAGGCAGCTGCCTAGGTTCTTGCTTCTTGACCAACTCACAGTTGCCCTTCTTTTCAGCAGCTGCCACCGTGTTCTCTGCATCTCGGAGCCTCTGGGGAGCAACAAGAATTTCCAAGGTGGGATGCATGACGACTAGGTCAAAACCCAGGAAAGTTGTCCTGGAACACCTTCCATTGGCATGCCAAGAGTGAATTCAAGAGGCAGGAGAGCAGCAGCCACCGTCCCGCAGCTGTCTGCGAGCTTCGCACACAAGCCGGCTTCTTCGCGGCTTCGTTCTTCGCCTCTTGCAAGCTACCGCGATCTCCGGCTGCCGGAGGACAAGAAGCGGCTACTTCGCGCACAGATCACTGGAGCGGCAGCGGTGCGCTCCGAAGCGCCGCTTCTGCCGAAAGACGCCGGCAAGCGGCACTTGCTTTCGGCCAGCTCCGGAGCTGCGTATTCTGCCTCTCTAGTCGCCTACATCTTAGCCAAAAGCTTCTCCGCTCCAGTTCTCAAGGAGAAAGTGTACCAGCACTGCTGACTTAGCCCGACCTTGCCAGGAAATAAGATTTGCTGCACATTCCAAGGACACTGCACTTTCCTGGGCAAGCTGCAACCTGCTGGCAGATGGCCGTGCTCTCTGCCCACTCCTGCCCAGTTCTTGGTACTAGCGGGCACGTTGCAGCCTGGCGAAGGCAAGAAACCTGGAGAGCTGTCACAGAGCAGAAGGGCAGCTGAGATGCTGAAAAGCAGCAAAGCTGAACAGCCTGCCTCAGCTTCAGCAGTGTGTAATTGACTGAAGGCGAAAAACCAAGCAGCAGAGCAGCGGGCTTCTGTGCGCACTGAAGGCAATTGCAAGAATCCAGCAGCTGCTCCTTGCCAAGCACAGGCAGCTGCCTAGGTTCTTGCTTCTTGACCAACTCACAGTTGCCCTTCTTTTCAGCAGCTGCCACCGTGTTCTCTGCATCTCGGAGCCTCTGGGGAGCAACAAGAATTTCCAAGGTGGGATGCATGACGACTAGGTCAAAACCCAGGAAAGTTGTCCTGGAACACCTCCATTGGCATGCCAAGAGTGAATTCAAGAGGCAGGAGAGCAGCAGCCACCGTCCCGCAGCTGTCTGCGAGCTTCGCACACAAGCCGGCTTCTTCGCGGCTTCGTTCTTCGCCTCTTGCAAGCTACCGCGATCTCCGGCTGCCGGAGGACAAGAAGCGGCTACTTCGCGCACAGATCACTGGAGCGGCAGCGGTGCGCTCCGAAGCGCCGCTTCTGCCGAAAGACGCCGGCAAGCGGCACTTGCTTTCGGCCAGCTCCGGAGCTGCGTATTCTGCCTCTCTAGTCGCCTACATCTTAGCCAAAAGCTTCTCCGCTCCAGTTCTCAAGGAGAAAGTGTACCAGCACTGCTGACTTAGCCCGACCTTGCCAGGAAATAAGATTTGCTGCACATTCCAAGGACACTGCACTTTCCTGGGCAAGCTGCAACCTGCTGGCAGATGGCCGTGCTCTCTGCCCACTCCTGCCCAGTTCTTGGTACTAGCGGGCACGTTGCAGCCTGGCGAAGGCAAGAAACCTGGAGAGCTGTCACAGAGCAGAAGGGCAGCTGAGATGCTGAAAAGCAGCAAAGCTGAACAGCCTGCCTCAGCTTCAGCAGTGTGTAATTGACTGAAGGCGAAAAACCAAGCAGCAGAGCAGCGGGCTTCTGTGCGCACTGAAGGCAATTGCAAGAATCCAGCAGCTGCTCCTTGCCAAGCACAGGCAGCTGCCTAGGTTCTTGCTTCTTGACCAACTCACAGTTGCCCTTCTTTTCAGCAGCTGCCACCGTGTTCTCTGCATCTCGGAGCCTCTGGGGAGCAACAAGAATTTCCAAGGTGGGATGCATGACGACTAGGTCAAAACCCAGGAAAGTTGTCCTGGAACACCTCCCATTGGCATGCCAAGAGTGAATTCAAGAGGCAGGAGAGCAGCAGCCACCGTCCCGCAGCTGTCTGCGAGCTTCGCACACAAGCCGGCTTCTTCGCGGCTTCGTTCTTCGCCTCTTGCAAGCTACCGCGATCTCCGGCTGCCGGAGGACAAGAAGCGGCTACTTCGCGCACAGATCACTGGAGCGGCAGCGGTGCGCTCCGAAGCGCCGCTTCTGCCGAAAGACGCCGGCAAGCGGCACTTGCTTTCGGCCAGCTCCGGAGCTGCGTATTCTGCCTCTCTAGTCGCCTACATCTTAGCCAAAAGCTTCTCCGCTCCAGTTCTCAAGGAGAAAGTGTACCAGCACTGCTGACTTAGCCCGACCTTGCCAGGAAATAAGATTTGCTGCACATTCCAAGGACACTGCACTTTCCTGGGCAAGCTGCAACCTGCTGGCAGATGGCCGTGCTCTCTGCCCACTCCTGCCCAGTTCTTGGTACTAGCGGGCACGTTGCAGCCTGGCGAAGGCAAGAAACCTGGAGAGCTGTCACAGAGCAGAAGGGCAGCTGAGATGCTGAAAAGCAGCAAAGCTGAACAGCCTGCCTCAGCTTCAGCAGTGTGTAATTGACTGAAGGCGAAAAACCAAGCAGCAGAGCAGCGGGCTTCTGTGCGCACTGAAGGCAATTGCAAGAATCCAGCAGCTGCTCCTTGCCAAGCACAGGCAGCTGCCTAGGTTCTTGCTTCTTGACCAACTCACAGTTGCCCTTCTTTTCAGCAGCTGCCACCGTGTTCTCTGCATCTCGGAGCCTCTGGGGAGCAACAAGAATTTCCAAGGTGGGATGCATGACGACTAGGTCAAAACCCAGGAAAGTTGTCCTGGAACACCTCCCATTGGCATGCCAAGAGTGAATTCAAGAGGCAGGAGAGCAGCAGCCACCGTCCCGCAGCTGTCTGCGAGCTTCGCACACAAGCCGGCTTCTTCGCGGCTTCGTTCTTCGCCTCTTGCAAGCTACCGCGATCTCCGGCTGCCGGAGGACAAGAAGCGGCTACTTCGCGCACAGATCACTGGAGCGGCAGCGGTGCGCTCCGAAGCGCCGCTTCTGCCGAAAGACGCCGGCAAGCGGCACTTGCTTTCGGCCAGCTCCGGAGCTGCGTATTCTGCCTCTCTAGTCGCCTACATCTTAGCCAAAAGCTTCTCCGCTCCAGTTCTCAAGGAGAAAGTGTACCAGCACTGCTGACTTAGCCCGACCTTGCCAGGAAATAAGATTTGCTGCACATTCCAAGGACACTGCACTTTCCTGGGCAAGCTGCAACCTGCTGGCAGATGGCCGTGCTCTCTGCCCACTCCTGCCCAGTTCTTGGTACTAGCGGGCACGTTGCAGCCTGGCGAAGGCAAGAAACCTGGAGAGCTGTCACAGAGCAGAAGGGCAGCTGAGATGCTGAAAAGCAGCAAAGCTGAACAGCCTGCCTCAGCTTCAGCAGTGTGTAATTGACTGAAGGCGAAAAACCAAGCAGCAGAGCAGCGGGCTTCTGTGCGCACTGAAGGCAATTGCAAGAATCCAGCAGCTGCTCCTTGCCAAGCACAGGCAGCTGCCTAGGTTCTTGCTTCTTGACCAACTCACAGTTGCCCTTCTTTTCAGCAGCTGCCACCGTGTTCTCTGCATCTCGGAGCCTCTGGGGAGCAACAAGAATTTCCAAGGTGGGATGCATGACGACTAGGTCAAAACCCAGGAAAGTTGTCCTGGAACACCTCCCATTGGCATGCCAAGAGTGAATTCAAGAGGCAGGAGAGCAGCAGCCACCGTCCCGCAGCTGTCTGCGAGCTTCGCACACAAGCCGGCTTCTTCGCGGCTTCGTTCTTCGCCTCTTGCAAGCTACCGCGATCTCCGGCTGCCGGAGGACAAGAAGCGGCTACTTCGCGCACAGATCACTGGAGCGGCAGCGGTGCGCTCCGAAGCGCCGCTTCTGCCGAAAGACGCCGGCAAGCGGCACTTGCTTTCGGCCAGCTCCGGAGCTGCGTATTCTGCCTCTCTAGTCGCCTACATCTTAGCCAAAAGCTTCTCCGCTCCAGTTCTCAAGGAGAAAGTGTACCAGCACTGCTGACTTAGCCCGACCTTGCCAGGAAATAAGATTTGCTGCACATTCCAAGGACACTGCACTTTCCTGGGCAAGCTGCAACCTGCTGGCAGATGGCCGTGCTCTCTGCCCACTCCTGCCCAGTTCTTGGTACTAGCGGGCACGTTGCAGCCTGGCGAAGGCAAGAAACCTGGAGAGCTGTCACAGAGCAGAAGGGCAGCTGAGATGCTGAAAAGCAGCAAAGCTGAACAGCCTGCCTCAGCTTCAGCAGTGTGTAATTGACTGAAGGCGAAAAACCAAGCAGCAGAGCAGCGGGCTTCTGTGCGCACTGAAGGCAATTGCAAGAATCCAGCAGCTGCTCCTTGCCAAGCACAGGCAGCTGCCTAGGTTCTTGCTTCTTGACCAACTCACAGTTGCCCTTCTTTTCAGCAGCTGCCACCGTGTTCTCTGCATCTCGGAGCCTCTGGGGAGCAACAAGAATTTCCAAGGTGGGATGCATGACGACTAGGTCAAAACCCAGGAAAGTTGTCCTGGAACACCTCCCATTGGCATGCCAAGAGTGAATTCAAGAGGCAGGAGAGCAGCAGCCACCGTCCCGCAGCTGTCTGCGAGCTTCGCACACAAGCCGGCTTCTTCGCGGCTTCGTTCTTCGCCTCTTGCAAGCTACCGCGATCTCCGGCTGCCGGAGGACAAGAAGCGGCTACTTCGCGCACAGATCACTGGAGCGGCAGCGGTGCGCTCCGAAGCGCCGCTTCTGCCGAAAGACGCCGGCAAGCGGCACTTGCTTTCGGCCAGCTCCGGAGCTGCGTATTCTGCCTCTCTAGTCGCCTACATCTTAGCCAAAAGCTTCTCCGCTCCAGTTCTCAAGGAGAAAGTGTACCAGCACTGCTGACTTAGCCCGACCTTGCCAGGAAATAAGATTTGCTGCACATTCCAAGGACACTGCACTTTCCTGGGCAAGCTGCAACCTGCTGGCAGATGGCCGTGCTCTCTGCCCACTCCTGCCCAGTTCTTGGTACTAGCGGGCACGTTGCAGCCTGGCGAAGGCAAGAAACCTGGAGAGCTGTCACAGAGCAGAAGGGCAGCTGAGATGCTGAAAAGCAGCAAAGCTGAACAGCCTGCCTCAGCTTCAGCAGTGTGTAATTGACTGAAGGCGAAAAACCAAGCAGCAGAGCAGCGGGCTTCTGTGCGCACTGAAGGCAATTGCAAGAATCCAGCAGCTGCTCCTTGCCAAGCACAGGCAGCTGCCTAGGTTCTTGCTTCTTGACCAACTCACAGTTGCCCTTCTTTTCAGCAGCTGCCACCGTGTTCTCTGCATCTCGGAGCCTCTGGGGAGCAACAAGAATTTCCAAGGTGGGATGCATGACGACTAGGTCAAAACCCAGGAAAGTTGTCCTGGAACACCTCCCATTGGCATGCCAAGAGTGAATTCAAGAGGCAGGAGAGCAGCAGCCACCGTCCCGCAGCTGTCTGCGAGCTTCGCACACAAGCCGGCTTCTTCGCGGCTTCGTTCTTCGCCTCTTGCAAGCTACCGCGATCTCCGGCTGCCGGAGGACAAGAAGCGGCTACTTCGCGCACAGATCACTGGAGCGGCAGCGGTGCGCTCCGAAGCGCCGCTTCTGCCGAAAGACGCCGGCAAGCGGCACTTGCTTTCGGCCAGCTCCGGAGCTGCGTATTCTGCCTCTCTAGTCGCCTACATCTTAGCCAAAAGCTTCTCCGCTCCAGTTCTCAAGGAGAAAGTGTACCAGCACTGCTGACTTAGCCCGACCTTGCCAGGAAATAAGATTTGCTGCACATTCCAAGGACACTGCACTTTCCTGGGCAAGCTGCAACCTGCTGGCAGATGGCCGTGCTCTCTGCCCACTCCTGCCCAGTTCTTGGTACTAGCGGGCACGTTGCAGCCTGGCGAAGGCAAGAAACCTGGAGAGCTGTCACAGAGCAGAAGGGCAGCTGAGATGCTGAAAAGCAGCAAAGCTGAACAGCCTGCCTCAGCTTCAGCAGTGTGTAATTGACTGAAGGCGAAAAACCAAGCAGCAGAGCAGCGGGCTTCTGTGCGCACTGAAGGCAATTGCAAGAATCCAGCAGCTGCTCCTTGCCAAGCACAGGCAGCTGCCTAGGTTCTTGCTTCTTGACCAACTCACAGTTGCCCTTCTTTTCAGCAGCTGCCACCGTGTTCTCTGCATCTCGGAGCCTCTGGGGAGCAACAAGAATTTCCAAGGTGGGATGCATGACGACTAGGTCAAAACCCAGGAAAGTTGTCCTGGAACACCTCCCATTGGCATGCCAAGAGTGAATTCAAGAGGCAGGAGAGCAGCAGCCACCGTCCCGCAGCTGTCTGCGAGCTTCGCACACAAGCCGGCTTCTTCGCGGCTTCGTTCTTCGCCTCTTGCAAGCTACCGCGATCTCCGGCTGCCGGAGGACAAGAAGCGGCTACTTCGCGCACAGATCACTGGAGCGGCAGCGGTGCGCTCCGAAGCGCCGCTTCTGCCGAAAGACGCCGGCAAGCGGCACTTGCTTTCGGCCAGCTCCGGAGCTGCGTATTCTGCCTCTCTAGTCGCCTACATCTTAGCCAAAAGCTTCTCCGCTCCAGTTCTCAAGGAGAAAGTGTACCAGCACTGCTGACTTAGCCCGACCTTGCCAGGAAATAAGATTTGCTGCACATTCCAAGGACACTGCACTTTCCTGGGCAAGCTGCAACCTGCTGGCAGATGGCCGTGCTCTCTGCCCACTCCTGCCCAGTTCTTGGTACTAGCGGGCACGTTGCAGCCTGGCGAAGGCAAGAAACCTGGAGAGCTGTCACAGAGCAGAAGGGCAGCTGAGATGCTGAAAAGCAGCAAAGCTGAACAGCCTGCCTCAGCTTCAGCAGTGTGTAATTGACTGAAGGCGAAAAACCAAGCAGCAGAGCAGCGGGCTTCTGTGCGCACTGAAGGCAATTGCAAGAATCCAGCAGCTGCTCCTTGCCAAGCACAGGCAGCTGCCTAGGTTCTTGCTTCTTGACCAACTCACAGTTGCCCTTCTTTTCAGCAGCTGCCACCGTGTTCTCTGCATCTCGGAGCCTCTGGGGAGCAACAAGAATTTCCAAGGTGGGATGCATGACGACTAGGTCAAAACCCAGGAAAGTTGTCCTGGAACACCTCCCATTGGCATGCCAAGAGTGAATTCAAGAGGCAGGAGAGCAGCAGCCACCGTCCCGCAGCTGTCTGCGAGCTTCGCACACAAGCCGGCTTCTTCGCGGCTTCGTTCTTCGCCTCTTGCAAGCTACCGCGATCTCCGGCTGCCGGAGGACAAGAAGCGGCTACTTCGCGCACAGATCACTGGAGCGGCAGCGGTGCGCTCCGAAGCGCCGCTTCTGCCGAAAGACGCCGGCAAGCGGCACTTGCTTTCGGCCAGCTCCGGAGCTGCGTATTCTGCCTCTCTAGTCGCCTACATCTTAGCCAAAAGCTTCTCCGCTCCAGTTCTCAAGGAGAAAGTGTACCAGCACTGCTGACTTAGCCCGACCTTGCCAGGAAATAAGATTTGCTGCACATTCCAAGGACACTGCACTTTCCTGGGCAAGCTGCAACCTGCTGGCAGATGGCCGTGCTCTCTGCCCACTCCTGCCCAGTTCTTGGTACTAGCGGGCACGTTGCAGCCTGGCGAAGGCAAGAAACCTGGAGAGCTGTCACAGAGCAGAAGGGCAGCTGAGATGCTGAAAAGCAGCAAAGCTGAACAGCCTGCCTCAGCTTCAGCAGTGTGTAATTGACTGAAGGCGAAAAACCAAGCAGCAGAGCAGCGGGCTTCTGTGCGCACTGAAGGCAATTGCAAGAATCCAGCAGCTGCTCCTTGCCAAGCACAGGCAGCTGCCTAGGTTCTTGCTTCTTGACCAACTCACAGTTGCCCTTCTTTTCAGCAGCTGCCACCGTGTTCTCTGCATCTCGGAGCCTCTGGGGAGCAACAAGAATTTCCAAGGTGGGATGCATGACGACTAGGTCAAAACCCAGGAAAGTTGTCCTGGAACACCTCCCATTGGCATGCCAAGAGTGAATTCAAGAGGCAGGAGAGCAGCAGCCACCGTCCCGCAGCTGTCTGCGAGCTTCGCACACAAGCCGGCTTCTTCGCGGCTTCGTTCTTCGCCTCTTGCAAGCTACCGCGATCTCCGGCTGCCGGAGGACAAGAAGCGGCTACTTCGCGCACAGATCACTGGAGCGGCAGCGGTGCGCTCCGAAGCGCCGCTTCTGCCGAAAGACGCCGGCAAGCGGCACTTGCTTTCGGCCAGCTCCGGAGCTGCGTATTCTGCCTCTCTAGTCGCCTACATCTTAGCCAAAAGCTTCTCCGCTCCAGTTCTCAAGGAGAAAGTGTACCAGCACTGCTGACTTAGCCCGACCTTGCCAGGAAATAAGATTTGCTGCACATTCCAAGGACACTGCACTTTCCTGGGCAAGCTGCAACCTGCTGGCAGATGGCCGTGCTCTCTGCCCACTCCTGCCCAGTTCTTGGTACTAGCGGGCACGTTGCAGCCTGGCGAAGGCAAGAAACCTGGAGAGCTGTCACAGAGCAGAAGGGCAGCTGAGATGCTGAAAAGCAGCAAAGCTGAACAGCCTGCCTCAGCTTCAGCAGTGTGTAATTGACTGAAGGCGAAAAACCAAGCAGCAGAGCAGCGGGCTTCTGTGCGCACTGAAGGCAATTGCAAGAATCCAGCAGCTGCTCCTTGCCAAGCACAGGCAGCTGCCTAGGTTCTTGCTTCTTGACCAACTCACAGTTGCCCTTCTTTTCAGCAGCTGCCACCGTGTTCTCTGCATCTCGGAGCCTCTGGGGAGCAACAAGAATTTCCAAGGTGGGATGCATGACGACTAGGTCAAAACCCAGGAAAGTTGTCCTGGAACACCTCCCATTGGCATGCCAAGAGTGAATTCAAGAGGCAGGAGAGCAGCAGCCACCGTCCCGCAGCTGTCTGCGAGCTTCGCACACAAGCCGGCTTCTTCGCGGCTTCGTTCTTCGCCTCTTGCAAGCTACCGCGATCTCCGGCTGCCGGAGGACAAGAAGCGGCTACTTCGCGCACAGATCACTGGAGCGGCAGCGGTGCGCTCCGAAGCGCCGCTTCTGCCGAAAGACGCCGGCAAGCGGCACTTGCTTTCGGCCAGCTCCGGAGCTGCGTATTCTGCCTCTCTAGTCGCCTACATCTTAGCCAAAAGCTTCTCCGCTCCAGTTCTCAAGGAGAAAGTGTACCAGCACTGCTGACTTAGCCCGACCTTGCCAGGAAATAAGATTTGCTGCACATTCCAAGGACACTGCACTTTCCTGGGCAAGCTGCAACCTGCTGGCAGATGGCCGTGCTCTCTGCCCACTCCTGCCCAGTTCTTGGTACTAGCGGGCACGTTGCAGCCTGGCGAAGGCAAGAAACCTGGAGAGCTGTCACAGAGCAGAAGGGCAGCTGAGATGCTGAAAAGCAGCAAAGCTGAACAGCCTGCCTCAGCTTCAGCAGTGTGTAATTGACTGAAGGCGAAAAACCAAGCAGCAGAGCAGCGGGCTTCTGTGCGCACTGAAGGCAATTGCAAGAATCCAGCAGCTGCTCCTTGCCAAGCACAGGCAGCTGCCTAGGTTCTTGCTTCTTGACCAACTCACAGTTGCCCTTCTTTTCAGCAGCTGCCACCGTGTTCTCTGCATCTCGGAGCCTCTGGGGAGCAACAAGAATTTCCAAGGTGGGATGCATGACGACTAGGTCAAAACCCAGGAAAGTTGTCCTGGAACACCTTCCATTGGCATGCCAAGAGTGAATTCAAGAGGCAGGAGAGCAGCAGCCACCGTCCCGCAGCTGTCTGCGAGCTTCGCACACAAGCCGGCTTCTTCGCGGCTTCGTTCTTCGCCTCTTGCAAGCTACCGCGATCTCCGGCTGCCGGAGGACAAGAAGCGGCTACTTCGCGCACAGATCACTGGAGCGGCAGCGGTGCGCTCCGAAGCGCCGCTTCTGCCGAAAGACGCCGGCAAGCGGCACTTGCTTTCGGCCAGCTCCGGAGCTGCGTATTCTGCCTCTCTAGTCGCCTACATCTTAGCCAAAAGCTTCTCCGCTCCAGTTCTCAAGGAGAAAGTGTACCAGCACTGCTGACTTAGCCCGACCTTGCCAGGAAATAAGATTTGCTGCACATTCCAAGGACACTGCACTTTCCTGGGCAAGCTGCAACCTGCTGGCAGATGGCCGTGCTCTCTGCCCACTCCTGCCCAGTTCTTGGTACTAGCGGGCACGTTGCAGCCTGGCGAAGGCAAGAAACCTGGAGAGCTGTCACAGAGCAGAAGGGCAGCTGAGATGCTGAAAAGCAGCAAAGCTGAACAGCCTGCCTCAGCTTCAGCAGTGTGTAATTGACTGAAGGCGAAAAACCAAGCAGCAGAGCAGCGGGCTTCTGTGCGCACTGAAGGCAATTGCAAGAATCCAGCAGCTGCTCCTTGCCAAGCACAGGCAGCTGCCTAGGTTCTTGCTTCTTGACCAACTCACAGTTGCCCTTCTTTTCAGCAGCTGCCACCGTGTTCTCTGCATCTCGGAGCCTCTGGGGAGCAACAAGAATTTCCAAGGTGGGATGCATGACGACTAGGTCAAAACCCAGGAAAGTTGTCCTGGAACACCTCCATTGGCATGCCAAGAGTGAATTCAAGAGGCAGGAGAGCAGCAGCCACCGTCCCGCAGCTGTCTGCGAGCTTCGCACACAAGCCGGCTTCTTCGCGGCTTCGTTCTTCGCCTCTTGCAAGCTACCGCGATCTCCGGCTGCCGGAGGACAAGAAGCGGCTACTTCGCGCACAGATCACTGGAGCGGCAGCGGTGCGCTCCGAAGCGCCGCTTCTGCCGAAAGACGCCGGCAAGCGGCACTTGCTTTCGGCCAGCTCCGGAGCTGCGTATTCTGCCTCTCTAGTCGCCTACATCTTAGCCAAAAGCTTCTCCGCTCCAGTTCTCAAGGAGAAAGTGTACCAGCACTGCTGACTTAGCCCGACCTTGCCAGGAAATAAGATTTGCTGCACATTCCAAGGACACTGCACTTTCCTGGGCAAGCTGCAACCTGCTGGCAGATGGCCGTGCTCTCTGCCCACTCCTGCCCAGTTCTTGGTACTAGCGGGCACGTTGCAGCCTGGCGAAGGCAAGAAACCTGGAGAGCTGTCACAGAGCAGAAGGGCAGCTGAGATGCTGAAAAGCAGCAAAGCTGAACAGCCTGCCTCAGCTTCAGCAGTGTGTAATTGACTGAAGGCGAAAAACCAAGCAGCAGAGCAGCGGGCTTCTGTGCGCACTGAAGGCAATTGCAAGAATCCAGCAGCTGCTCCTTGCCAAGCACAGGCAGCTGCCTAGGTTCTTGCTTCTTGACCAACTCACAGTTGCCCTTCTTTTCAGCAGCTGCCACCGTGTTCTCTGCATCTCGGAGCCTCTGGGGAGCAACAAGAATTTCCAAGGTGGGATGCATGACGACTAGGTCAAAACCCAGGAAAGTTGTCCTGGAACACCTCCCATTGGCATGCCAAGAGTGAATTCAAGAGGCAGGAGAGCAGCAGCCACCGTCCCGCAGCTGTCTGCGAGCTTCGCACACAAGCCGGCTTCTTCGCGGCTTCGTTCTTCGCCTCTTGCAAGCTACCGCGATCTCCGGCTGCCGGAGGACAAGAAGCGGCTACTTCGCGCACAGATCACTGGAGCGGCAGCGGTGCGCTCCGAAGCGCCGCTTCTGCCGAAAGACGCCGGCAAGCGGCACTTGCTTTCGGCCAGCTCCGGAGCTGCGTATTCTGCCTCTCTAGTCGCCTACATCTTAGCCAAAAGCTTCTCCGCTCCAGTTCTCAAGGAGAAAGTGTACCAGCACTGCTGACTTAGCCCGACCTTGCCAGGAAATAAGATTTGCTGCACATTCCAAGGACACTGCACTTTCCTGGGCAAGCTGCAACCTGCTGGCAGATGGCCGTGCTCTCTGCCCACTCCTGCCCAGTTCTTGGTACTAGCGGGCACGTTGCAGCCTGGCGAAGGCAAGAAACCTGGAGAGCTGTCACAGAGCAGAAGGGCAGCTGAGATGCTGAAAAGCAGCAAAGCTGAACAGCCTGCCTCAGCTTCAGCAGTGTGTAATTGACTGAAGGCGAAAAACCAAGCAGCAGAGCAGCGGGCTTCTGTGCGCACTGAAGGCAATTGCAAGAATCCAGCAGCTGCTCCTTGCCAAGCACAGGCAGCTGCCTAGGTTCTTGCTTCTTGACCAACTCACAGTTGCCCTTCTTTTCAGCAGCTGCCACCGTGTTCTCTGCATCTCGGAGCCTCTGGGGAGCAACAAGAATTTCCAAGGTGGGATGCATGACGACTAGGTCAAAACCCAGGAAAGTTGTCCTGGAACACCTCCCATTGGCATGCCAAGAGTGAATTCAAGAGGCAGGAGAGCAGCAGCCACCGTCCCGCAGCTGTCTGCGAGCTTCGCACACAAGCCGGCTTCTTCGCGGCTTCGTTCTTCGCCTCTTGCAAGCTACCGCGATCTCCGGCTGCCGGAGGACAAGAAGCGGCTACTTCGCGCACAGATCACTGGAGCGGCAGCGGTGCGCTCCGAAGCGCCGCTTCTGCCGAAAGACGCCGGCAAGCGGCACTTGCTTTCGGCCAGCTCCGGAGCTGCGTATTCTGCCTCTCTAGTCGCCTACATCTTAGCCAAAAGCTTCTCCGCTCCAGTTCTCAAGGAGAAAGTGTACCAGCACTGCTGACTTAGCCCGACCTTGCCAGGAAATAAGATTTGCTGCACATTCCAAGGACACTGCACTTTCCTGGGCAAGCTGCAACCTGCTGGCAGATGGCCGTGCTCTCTGCCCACTCCTGCCCAGTTCTTGGTACTAGCGGGCACGTTGCAGCCTGGCGAAGGCAAGAAACCTGGAGAGCTGTCACAGAGCAGAAGGGCAGCTGAGATGCTGAAAAGCAGCAAAGCTGAACAGCCTGCCTCAGCTTCAGCAGTGTGTAATTGACTGAAGGCGAAAAACCAAGCAGCAGAGCAGCGGGCTTCTGTGCGCACTGAAGGCAATTGCAAGAATCCAGCAGCTGCTCCTTGCCAAGCACAGGCAGCTGCCTAGGTTCTTGCTTCTTGACCAACTCACAGTTGCCCTTCTTTTCAGCAGCTGCCACCGTGTTCTCTGCATCTCGGAGCCTCTGGGGAGCAACAAGAATTTCCAAGGTGGGATGCATGACGACTAGGTCAAAACCCAGGAAAGTTGTCCTGGAACACCTCCCATTGGCATGCCAAGAGTGAATTCAAGAGGCAGGAGAGCAGCAGCCACCGTCCCGCAGCTGTCTGCGAGCTTCGCACACAAGCCGGCTTCTTCGCGGCTTCGTTCTTCGCCTCTTGCAAGCTACCGCGATCTCCGGCTGCCGGAGGACAAGAAGCGGCTACTTCGCGCACAGATCACTGGAGCGGCAGCGGTGCGCTCCGAAGCGCCGCTTCTGCCGAAAGACGCCGGCAAGCGGCACTTGCTTTCGGCCAGCTCCGGAGCTGCGTATTCTGCCTCTCTAGTCGCCTACATCTTAGCCAAAAGCTTCTCCGCTCCAGTTCTCAAGGAGAAAGTGTACCAGCACTGCTGACTTAGCCCGACCTTGCCAGGAAATAAGATTTGCTGCACATTCCAAGGACACTGCACTTTCCTGGGCAAGCTGCAACCTGCTGGCAGATGGCCGTGCTCTCTGCCCACTCCTGCCCAGTTCTTGGTACTAGCGGGCACGTTGCAGCCTGGCGAAGGCAAGAAACCTGGAGAGCTGTCACAGAGCAGAAGGGCAGCTGAGATGCTGAAAAGCAGCAAAGCTGAACAGCCTGCCTCAGCTTCAGCAGTGTGTAATTGACTGAAGGCGAAAAACCAAGCAGCAGAGCAGCGGGCTTCTGTGCGCACTGAAGGCAATTGCAAGAATCCAGCAGCTGCTCCTTGCCAAGCACAGGCAGCTGCCTAGGTTCTTGCTTCTTGACCAACTCACAGTTGCCCTTCTTTTCAGCAGCTGCCACCGTGTTCTCTGCATCTCGGAGCCTCTGGGGAGCAACAAGAATTTCCAAGGTGGGATGCATGACGACTAGGTCAAAACCCAGGAAAGTTGTCCTGGAACACCTCCCATTGGCATGCCAAGAGTGAATTCAAGAGGCAGGAGAGCAGCAGCCACCGTCCCGCAGCTGTCTGCGAGCTTCGCACACAAGCCGGCTTCTTCGCGGCTTCGTTCTTCGCCTCTTGCAAGCTACCGCGATCTCCGGCTGCCGGAGGACAAGAAGCGGCTACTTCGCGCACAGATCACTGGAGCGGCAGCGGTGCGCTCCGAAGCGCCGCTTCTGCCGAAAGACGCCGGCAAGCGGCACTTGCTTTCGGCCAGCTCCGGAGCTGCGTATTCTGCCTCTCTAGTCGCCTACATCTTAGCCAAAAGCTTCTCCGCTCCAGTTCTCAAGGAGAAAGTGTACCAGCACTGCTGACTTAGCCCGACCTTGCCAGGAAATAAGATTTGCTGCACATTCCAAGGACACTGCACTTTCCTGGGCAAGCTGCAACCTGCTGGCAGATGGCCGTGCTCTCTGCCCACTCCTGCCCAGTTCTTGGTACTAGCGGGCACGTTGCAGCCTGGCGAAGGCAAGAAACCTGGAGAGCTGTCACAGAGCAGAAGGGCAGCTGAGATGCTGAAAAGCAGCAAAGCTGAACAGCCTGCCTCAGCTTCAGCAGTGTGTAATTGACTGAAGGCGAAAAACCAAGCAGCAGAGCAGCGGGCTTCTGTGCGCACTGAAGGCAATTGCAAGAATCCAGCAGCTGCTCCTTGCCAAGCACAGGCAGCTGCCTAGGTTCTTGCTTCTTGACCAACTCACAGTTGCCCTTCTTTTCAGCAGCTGCCACCGTGTTCTCTGCATCTCGGAGCCTCTGGGGAGCAACAAGAATTTCCAAGGTGGGATGCATGACGACTAGGTCAAAACCCAGGAAAGTTGTCCTGGAACACCTCCCATTGGCATGCCAAGAGTGAATTCAAGAGGCAGGAGAGCAGCAGCCACCGTCCCGCAGCTGTCTGCGAGCTTCGCACACAAGCCGGCTTCTTCGCGGCTTCGTTCTTCGCCTCTTGCAAGCTACCGCGATCTCCGGCTGCCGGAGGACAAGAAGCGGCTACTTCGCGCACAGATCACTGGAGCGGCAGCGGTGCGCTCCGAAGCGCCGCTTCTGCCGAAAGACGCCGGCAAGCGGCACTTGCTTTCGGCCAGCTCCGGAGCTGCGTATTCTGCCTCTCTAGTCGCCTACATCTTAGCCAAAAGCTTCTCCGCTCCAGTTCTCAAGGAGAAAGTGTACCAGCACTGCTGACTTAGCCCGACCTTGCCAGGAAATAAGATTTGCTGCACATTCCAAGGACACTGCACTTTCCTGGGCAAGCTGCAACCTGCTGGCAGATGGCCGTGCTCTCTGCCCACTCCTGCCCAGTTCTTGGTACTAGCGGGCACGTTGCAGCCTGGCGAAGGCAAGAAACCTGGAGAGCTGTCACAGAGCAGAAGGGCAGCTGAGATGCTGAAAAGCAGCAAAGCTGAACAGCCTGCCTCAGCTTCAGCAGTGTGTAATTGACTGAAGGCGAAAAACCAAGCAGCAGAGCAGCGGGCTTCTGTGCGCACTGAAGGCAATTGCAAGAATCCAGCAGCTGCTCCTTGCCAAGCACAGGCAGCTGCCTAGGTTCTTGCTTCTTGACCAACTCACAGTTGCCCTTCTTTTCAGCAGCTGCCACCGTGTTCTCTGCATCTCGGAGCCTCTGGGGAGCAACAAGAATTTCCAAGGTGGGATGCATGACGACTAGGTCAAAACCCAGGAAAGTTGTCCTGGAACACCTCCATTGGCATGCCAAGAGTGAATTCAAGAGGCAGGAGAGCAGCAGCCACCGTCCCGCAGCTGTCTGCGAGCTTCGCACACAAGCCGGCTTCTTCGCGGCTTCGTTCTTCGCCTCTTGCAAGCTACCGCGATCTCCGGCTGCCGGAGGACAAGAAGCGGCTACTTCGCGCACAGATCACTGGAGCGGCAGCGGTGCGCTCCGAAGCGCCGCTTCTGCCGAAAGACGCCGGCAAGCGGCACTTGCTTTCGGCCAGCTCCGGAGCTGCGTATTCTGCCTCTCTAGTCGCCTACATCTTAGCCAAAAGCTTCTCCGCTCCAGTTCTCAAGGAGAAAGTGTACCAGCACTGCTGACTTAGCCCGACCTTGCCAGGAAATAAGATTTGCTGCACATTCCAAGGACACTGCACTTTCCTGGGCAAGCTGCAACCTGCTGGCAGATGGCCGTGCTCTCTGCCCACTCCTGCCCAGTTCTTGGTACTAGCGGGCACGTTGCAGCCTGGCGAAGGCAAGAAACCTGGAGAGCTGTCACAGAGCAGAAGGGCAGCTGAGATGCTGAAAAGCAGCAAAGCTGAACAGCCTGCCTCAGCTTCAGCAGTGTGTAATTGACTGAAGGCGAAAAACCAAGCAGCAGAGCAGCGGGCTTCTGTGCGCACTGAAGGCAATTGCAAGAATCCAGCAGCTGCTCCTTGCCAAGCACAGGCAGCTGCCTAGGTTCTTGCTTCTTGACCAACTCACAGTTGCCCTTCTTTTCAGCAGCTGCCACCGTGTTCTCTGCATCTCGGAGCCTCTGGGGAGCAACAAGAATTTCCAAGGTGGGATGCATGACGACTAGGTCAAAACCCAGGAAAGTTGTCCTGGAACACCTCCCATTGGCATGCCAAGAGTGAATTCAAGAGGCAGGAGAGCAGCAGCCACCGTCCCGCAGCTGTCTGCGAGCTTCGCACACAAGCCGGCTTCTTCGCGGCTTCGTTCTTCGCCTCTTGCAAGCTACCGCGATCTCCGGCTGCCGGAGGACAAGAAGCGGCTACTTCGCGCACAGATCACTGGAGCGGCAGCGGTGCGCTCCGAAGCGCCGCTTCTGCCGAAAGACGCCGGCAAGCGGCACTTGCTTTCGGCCAGCTCCGGAGCTGCGTATTCTGCCTCTCTAGTCGCCTACATCTTAGCCAAAAGCTTCTCCGCTCCAGTTCTCAAGGAGAAAGTGTACCAGCACTGCTGACTTAGCCCGACCTTGCCAGGAAATAAGATTTGCTGCACATTCCAAGGACACTGCACTTTCCTGGGCAAGCTGCAACCTGCTGGCAGATGGCCGTGCTCTCTGCCCACTCCTGCCCAGTTCTTGGTACTAGCGGGCACGTTGCAGCCTGGCGAAGGCAAGAAACCTGGAGAGCTGTCACAGAGCAGAAGGGCAGCTGAGATGCTGAAAAGCAGCAAAGCTGAACAGCCTGCCTCAGCTTCAGCAGTGTGTAATTGACTGAAGGCGAAAAACCAAGCAGCAGAGCAGCGGGCTTCTGTGCGCACTGAAGGCAATTGCAAGAATCCAGCAGCTGCTCCTTGCCAAGCACAGGCAGCTGCCTAGGTTCTTGCTTCTTGACCAACTCACAGTTGCCCTTCTTTTCAGCAGCTGCCACCGTGTTCTCTGCATCTCGGAGCCTCTGGGGAGCAACAAGAATTTCCAAGGTGGGATGCATGACGACTAGGTCAAAACCCAGGAAAGTTGTCCTGGAACACCTCCCATTGGCATGCCAAGAGTGAATTCAAGAGGCAGGAGAGCAGCAGCCACCGTCCCGCAGCTGTCTGCGAGCTTCGCACACAAGCCGGCTTCTTCGCGGCTTCGTTCTTCGCCTCTTGCAAGCTACCGCGATCTCCGGCTGCCGGAGGACAAGAAGCGGCTACTTCGCGCACAGATCACTGGAGCGGCAGCGGTGCGCTCCGAAGCGCCGCTTCTGCCGAAAGACGCCGGCAAGCGGCACTTGCTTTCGGCCAGCTCCGGAGCTGCGTATTCTGCCTCTCTAGTCGCCTACATCTTAGCCAAAAGCTTCTCCGCTCCAGTTCTCAAGGAGAAAGTGTACCAGCACTGCTGACTTAGCCCGACCTTGCCAGGAAATAAGATTTGCTGCACATTCCAAGGACACTGCACTTTCCTGGGCAAGCTGCAACCTGCTGGCAGATGGCCGTGCTCTCTGCCCACTCCTGCCCAGTTCTTGGTACTAGCGGGCACGTTGCAGCCTGGCGAAGGCAAGAAACCTGGAGAGCTGTCACAGAGCAGAAGGGCAGCTGAGATGCTGAAAAGCAGCAAAGCTGAACAGCCTGCCTCAGCTTCAGCAGTGTGTAATTGACTGAAGGCGAAAAACCAAGCAGCAGAGCAGCGGGCTTCTGTGCGCACTGAAGGCAATTGCAAGAATCCAGCAGCTGCTCCTTGCCAAGCACAGGCAGCTGCCTAGGTTCTTGCTTCTTGACCAACTCACAGTTGCCCTTCTTTTCAGCAGCTGCCACCGTGTTCTCTGCATCTCGGAGCCTCTGGGGAGCAACAAGAATTTCCAAGGTGGGATGCATGACGACTAGGTCAAAACCCAGGAAAGTTGTCCTGGAACACCTCCCATTGGCATGCCAAGAGTGAATTCAAGAGGCAGGAGAGCAGCAGCCACCGTCCCGCAGCTGTCTGCGAGCTTCGCACACAAGCCGGCTTCTTCGCGGCTTCGTTCTTCGCCTCTTGCAAGCTACCGCGATCTCCGGCTGCCGGAGGACAAGAAGCGGCTACTTCGCGCACAGATCACTGGAGCGGCAGCGGTGCGCTCCGAAGCGCCGCTTCTGCCGAAAGACGCCGGCAAGCGGCACTTGCTTTCGGCCAGCTCCGGAGCTGCGTATTCTGCCTCTCTAGTCGCCTACATCTTAGCCAAAAGCTTCTCCGCTCCAGTTCTCAAGGAGAAAGTGTACCAGCACTGCTGACTTAGCCCGACCTTGCCAGGAAATAAGATTTGCTGCACATTCCAAGGACACTGCACTTTCCTGGGCAAGCTGCAACCTGCTGGCAGATGGCCGTGCTCTCTGCCCACTCCTGCCCAGTTCTTGGTACTAGCGGGCACGTTGCAGCCTGGCGAAGGCAAGAAACCTGGAGAGCTGTCACAGAGCAGAAGGGCAGCTGAGATGCTGAAAAGCAGCAAAGCTGAACAGCCTGCCTCAGCTTCAGCAGTGTGTAATTGACTGAAGGCGAAAAACCAAGCAGCAGAGCAGCGGGCTTCTGTGCGCACTGAAGGCAATTGCAAGAATCCAGCAGCTGCTCCTTGCCAAGCACAGGCAGCTGCCTAGGTTCTTGCTTCTTGACCAACTCACAGTTGCCCTTCTTTTCAGCAGCTGCCACCGTGTTCTCTGCATCTCGGAGCCTCTGGGGAGCAACAAGAATTTCCAAGGTGGGATGCATGACGACTAGGTCAAAACCCAGGAAAGTTGTCCTGGAACACCTCCCATTGGCATGCCAAGAGTGAATTCAAGAGGCAGGAGAGCAGCAGCCACCGTCCCGCAGCTGTCTGCGAGCTTCGCACACAAGCCGGCTTCTTCGCGGCTTCGTTCTTCGCCTCTTGCAAGCTACCGCGATCTCCGGCTGCCGGAGGACAAGAAGCGGCTACTTCGCGCACAGATCACTGGAGCGGCAGCGGTGCGCTCCGAAGCGCCGCTTCTGCCGAAAGACGCCGGCAAGCGGCACTTGCTTTCGGCCAGCTCCGGAGCTGCGTATTCTGCCTCTCTAGTCGCCTACATCTTAGCCAAAAGCTTCTCCGCTCCAGTTCTCAAGGAGAAAGTGTACCAGCACTGCTGACTTAGCCCGACCTTGCCAGGAAATAAGATTTGCTGCACATTCCAAGGACACTGCACTTTCCTGGGCAAGCTGCAACCTGCTGGCAGATGGCCGTGCTCTCTGCCCACTCCTGCCCAGTTCTTGGTACTAGCGGGCACGTTGCAGCCTGGCGAAGGCAAGAAACCTGGAGAGCTGTCACAGAGCAGAAGGGCAGCTGAGATGCTGAAAAGCAGCAAAGCTGAACAGCCTGCCTCAGCTTCAGCAGTGTGTAATTGACTGAAGGCGAAAAACCAAGCAGCAGAGCAGCGGGCTTCTGTGCGCACTGAAGGCAATTGCAAGAATCCAGCAGCTGCTCCTTGCCAAGCACAGGCAGCTGCCTAGGTTCTTGCTTCTTGACCAACTCACAGTTGCCCTTCTTTTCAGCAGCTGCCACCGTGTTCTCTGCATCTCGGAGCCTCTGGGGAGCAACAAGAATTTCCAAGGTGGGATGCATGACGACTAGGTCAAAACCCAGGAAAGTTGTCCTGGAACACCTCCCATTGGCATGCCAAGAGTGAATTCAAGAGGCAGGAGAGCAGCAGCCACCGTCCCGCAGCTGTCTGCGAGCTTCGCACACAAGCCGGCTTCTTCGCGGCTTCGTTCTTCGCCTCTTGCAAGCTACCGCGATCTCCGGCTGCCGGAGGACAAGAAGCGGCTACTTCGCGCACAGATCACTGGAGCGGCAGCGGTGCGCTCCGAAGCGCCGCTTCTGCCGAAAGACGCCGGCAAGCGGCACTTGCTTTCGGCCAGCTCCGGAGCTGCGTATTCTGCCTCTCTAGTCGCCTACATCTTAGCCAAAAGCTTCTCCGCTCCAGTTCTCAAGGAGAAAGTGTACCAGCACTGCTGACTTAGCCCGACCTTGCCAGGAAATAAGATTTGCTGCACATTCCAAGGACACTGCACTTTCCTGGGCAAGCTGCAACCTGCTGGCAGATGGCCGTGCTCTCTGCCCACTCCTGCCCAGTTCTTGGTACTAGCGGGCACGTTGCAGCCTGGCGAAGGCAAGAAACCTGGAGAGCTGTCACAGAGCAGAAGGGCAGCTGAGATGCTGAAAAGCAGCAAAGCTGAACAGCCTGCCTCAGCTTCAGCAGTGTGTAATTGACTGAAGGCGAAAAACCAAGCAGCAGAGCAGCGGGCTTCTGTGCGCACTGAAGGCAATTGCAAGAATCCAGCAGCTGCTCCTTGCCAAGCACAGGCAGCTGCCTAGGTTCTTGCTTCTTGACCAACTCACAGTTGCCCTTCTTTTCAGCAGCTGCCACCGTGTTCTCTGCATCTCGGAGCCTCTGGGGAGCAACAAGAATTTCCAAGGTGGGATGCATGACGACTAGGTCAAAACCCAGGAAAGTTGTCCTGGAACACCTCCCATTGGCATGCCAAGAGTGAATTCAAGAGGCAGGAGAGCAGCAGCCACCGTCCCGCAGCTGTCTGCGAGCTTCGCACACAAGCCGGCTTCTTCGCGGCTTCGTTCTTCGCCTCTTGCAAGCTACCGCGATCTCCGGCTGCCGGAGGACAAGAAGCGGCTACTTCGCGCACAGATCACTGGAGCGGCAGCGGTGCGCTCCGAAGCGCCGCTTCTGCCGAAAGACGCCGGCAAGCGGCACTTGCTTTCGGCCAGCTCCGGAGCTGCGTATTCTGCCTCTCTAGTCGCCTACATCTTAGCCAAAAGCTTCTCCGCTCCAGTTCTCAAGGAGAAAGTGTACCAGCACTGCTGACTTAGCCCGACCTTGCCAGGAAATAAGATTTGCTGCACATTCCAAGGACACTGCACTTTCCTGGGCAAGCTGCAACCTGCTGGCAGATGGCCGTGCTCTCTGCCCACTCCTGCCCAGTTCTTGGTACTAGCGGGCACGTTGCAGCCTGGCGAAGGCAAGAAACCTGGAGAGCTGTCACAGAGCAGAAGGGCAGCTGAGATGCTGAAAAGCAGCAAAGCTGAACAGCCTGCCTCAGCTTCAGCAGTGTGTAATTGACTGAAGGCGAAAAACCAAGCAGCAGAGCAGCGGGCTTCTGTGCGCACTGAAGGCAATTGCAAGAATCCAGCAGCTGCTCCTTGCCAAGCACAGGCAGCTGCCTAGGTTCTTGCTTCTTGACCAACTCACAGTTGCCCTTCTTTTCAGCAGCTGCCACCGTGTTCTCTGCATCTCGGAGCCTCTGGGGAGCAACAAGAATTTCCAAGGTGGGATGCATGACGACTAGGTCAAAACCCAGGAAAGTTGTCCTGGAACACCTCCCATTGGCATGCCAAGAGTGAATTCAAGAGGCAGGAGAGCAGCAGCCACCGTCCCGCAGCTGTCTGCGAGCTTCGCACACAAGCCGGCTTCTTCGCGGCTTCGTTCTTCGCCTCTTGCAAGCTACCGCGATCTCCGGCTGCCGGAGGACAAGAAGCGGCTACTTCGCGCACAGATCACTGGAGCGGCAGCGGTGCGCTCCGAAGCGCCGCTTCTGCCGAAAGACGCCGGCAAGCGGCACTTGCTTTCGGCCAGCTCCGGAGCTGCGTATTCTGCCTCTCTAGTCGCCTACATCTTAGCCAAAAGCTTCTCCGCTCCAGTTCTCAAGGAGAAAGTGTACCAGCACTGCTGACTTAGCCCGACCTTGCCAGGAAATAAGATTTGCTGCACATTCCAAGGACACTGCACTTTCCTGGGCAAGCTGCAACCTGCTGGCAGATGGCCGTGCTCTCTGCCCACTCCTGCCCAGTTCTTGGTACTAGCGGGCACGTTGCAGCCTGGCGAAGGCAAGAAACCTGGAGAGCTGTCACAGAGCAGAAGGGCAGCTGAGATGCTGAAAAGCAGCAAAGCTGAACAGCCTGCCTCAGCTTCAGCAGTGTGTAATTGACTGAAGGCGAAAAACCAAGCAGCAGAGCAGCGGGCTTCTGTGCGCACTGAAGGCAATTGCAAGAATCCAGCAGCTGCTCCTTGCCAAGCACAGGCAGCTGCCTAGGTTCTTGCTTCTTGACCAACTCACAGTTGCCCTTCTTTTCAGCAGCTGCCACCGTGTTCTCTGCATCTCGGAGCCTCTGGGGAGCAACAAGAATTTCCAAGGTGGGATGCATGACGACTAGGTCAAAACCCAGGAAAGTTGTCCTGGAACACCTCCCATTGGCATGCCAAGAGTGAATTCAAGAGGCAGGAGAGCAGCAGCCACCGTCCCGCAGCTGTCTGCGAGCTTCGCACACAAGCCGGCTTCTTCGCGGCTTCGTTCTTCGCCTCTTGCAAGCTACCGCGATCTCCGGCTGCCGGAGGACAAGAAGCGGCTACTTCGCGCACAGATCACTGGAGCGGCAGCGGTGCGCTCCGAAGCGCCGCTTCTGCCGAAAGACGCCGGCAAGCGGCACTTGCTTTCGGCCAGCTCCGGAGCTGCGTATTCTGCCTCTCTAGTCGCCTACATCTTAGCCAAAAGCTTCTCCGCTCCAGTTCTCAAGGAGAAAGTGTACCAGCACTGCTGACTTAGCCCGACCTTGCCAGGAAATAAGATTTGCTGCACATTCCAAGGACACTGCACTTTCCTGGGCAAGCTGCAACCTGCTGGCAGATGGCCGTGCTCTCTGCCCACTCCTGCCCAGTTCTTGGTACTAGCGGGCACGTTGCAGCCTGGCGAAGGCAAGAAACCTGGAGAGCTGTCACAGAGCAGAAGGGCAGCTGAGATGCTGAAAAGCAGCAAAGCTGAACAGCCTGCCTCAGCTTCAGCAGTGTGTAATTGACTGAAGGCGAAAAACCAAGCAGCAGAGCAGCGGGCTTCTGTGCGCACTGAAGGCAATTGCAAGAATCCAGCAGCTGCTCCTTGCCAAGCACAGGCAGCTGCCTAGGTTCTTGCTTCTTGACCAACTCACAGTTGCCCTTCTTTTCAGCAGCTGCCACCGTGTTCTCTGCATCTCGGAGCCTCTGGGGAGCAACAAGAATTTCCAAGGTGGGATGCATGACGACTAGGTCAAAACCCAGGAAAGTTGTCCTGGAACACCTCCCATTGGCATGCCAAGAGTGAATTCAAGAGGCAGGAGAGCAGCAGCCACCGTCCCGCAGCTGTCTGCGAGCTTCGCACACAAGCCGGCTTCTTCGCGGCTTCGTTCTTCGCCTCTTGCAAGCTACCGCGATCTCCGGCTGCCGGAGGACAAGAAGCGGCTACTTCGCGCACAGATCACTGGAGCGGCAGCGGTGCGCTCCGAAGCGCCGCTTCTGCCGAAAGACGCCGGCAAGCGGCATTTGCTTTCGGCCAGCTCCGGAGCTGCGTATTCTGCCTCTCTAGTCGCCTACATCTTAGCGAAAAGCTTCTCCGCTCCAGTTCACAAGGAGAAAGTGTACCAGCACTGCTGACTTAGCCCGACCTTGCCAGGAATAAGATTTGCTGCACATTCCAAGGACACTGCACTTTCCTGGGCAAGCTGCAACTGCTGGCAGATGGCCGTGCTCTCTGCCCACTCCTGCCCAGTTCTTGTACTAGCGGGCACGTTGCAGCCTGGCGAAGGCAAGAAACCTGGAGAGCTGTCACAGAGCAGAAAGGGCAGCTGAGATGCTGAAAAGCAGCAAAGCTGAACAGCCTGCCTCAGCTTCAGCAGTGTGTAATTGACTGAAGGCGAAAAAACCAAGCAGCAGAGCAGCGGGCTTCTGTGCGCACTGAAGGCAATTGCAAGAATCCAGCAGCTGCTCCTTGCCAAGCACAGGCAGCTGCCTAGGTTCTTGCTTCTTGACCAACTCACAGTTGCCCTTCTTTTCAGCAGCTGCCACCGTGTTCTCTGCATCTCGGAGCCTCTGGGAGCAACAAGAATTTCCAAGGTGGATGCATGACGACTAGGTCAAAACCCAGGAAGTTGTCCTGGAACACCTCCATTGGCATGCCAAGAGTGAATTCAAGAGGCAGGAGAGCAGCAGCCACCGTCCCGCAGCTGTCTGCGAGCTTCGCACACAAGCCGGCTTCTTCGCGGCTTCGTTCTTCGCCTCTTGCAAGCTACCGCGATCTCCGGCTGCCGGAGGACAAGAAGCGGCTACTTCGCGCACAGATCACTGGAGCGGCAGCGGTGCGCTCCGAAGCGCCGCTTCTGCCGAAAGACGCCTGCAAGCGGCACTTGCTTTCGGCCAGCTCCGGAGCTGCGTATTCTGCCTCTCTAGTCGCCTACATCTTAGCCAAAAGCTTCTCCGCTCCAGTTCTCAAGGAGAAAGTGTACCAGCACTGCTGACTTAGCCCGACCTTGCCAGGAAATAAGATTTGCTGCACATTCCAAGGACACTGCACTTTCCTGGGCAAGCTGCAACCTGCTGGCAGATGGCCGTGCTCTCTGCCCACTCCTGCCCAGTTCTTGGTACTAGCGGGCACGTTGCAGCCTGGCGAAGGCAAGAAACCTGGAGAGCTGTCACAGAGCAGAAGGGCAGCTGAGATGCTGAAAAGCAGCAAAGCTGAACAGCCTGCCTCAGCTTCAGCAGTGTGTAATTGACTGAAGGCGAAAAACCAAGCAGCAGAGCAGCGGGCTTCTGTGCGCACTGAAGGCAATTGCAAGAATCCAGCAGCTGCTCCTTGCCAAGCACAGGCAGCTGCCTAGGTTCTTGCTTCTTGACCAACTCACAGTTGCCCTTCTTTTCAGCAGCTGCCACCGTGTTCTCTGCATCTCGGAGCCTCTGGGGAGCAACAAGAATTTCCAAGGTGGGATGCATGACGACTAGGTCAAAACCCAGGAAAGTTGTCCTGGAACACCTCCATTGGCATGCCAAGAGTGAATTCAAGAGGCAGGAGAGCAGCAGCCACCGTCCCGCAGCTGTCTGCGAGCTTCGCACACAAGCCGGCTTCTTCGCGGCTTCGTTCTTCGCCTCTTGCAAGCTACCGCGATCTCCGGCTGCCGGAGGACAAGAAGCGGCTACTTCGCGCACAGATCACTGGAGCGGCAGCGGTGCGCTCCGAAGCGCCGCTTCTGCCGAAAGACGCCGGCAAGCGGCACTTGCTTTCGGCCAGCTCCGGAGCTGCGTATTCTGCCTCTCTAGTCGCCTACATCTTAGCGAAAAGCTTCTCCGCTCCAGTTCTCAAGGAGAAAGTGTACCAGCACTGCTGACTTAGCCCGACCTTGCCAGGAAATAAGATTTGCTGCACATTCCAAGGACACTGCACTTTCCTGGGCAAGCTGCAACCTGCTGGCAGATGGCCGTGCTCTCTGCCCACTCCTGCCCAGTTCTTGGTACTAGCGGGCACGTTGCAGCCTGGCGAAGGCAAGAAACCTGGAGAGCTGTCACAGAGCAGAAGGGCAGCTGAGATGCTGAAAAGCAGCAAAGCTGAACAGCCTGCCTCAGCTTCAGCAGTGTGTAATTGACTGAAGGCGAAAAACCAAGCAGCAGAGCAGCGGGCTTCTGTGCGCACTGAAGGCAATTGCAAGAATCCAGCAGCTGCTCTTTGCCAAGCACAGTCAGCTGCCTAGGTTCTTGCTTCTTGACCAACTCACAGTTGCCCTTCTTTTCAGCAGCTGCCACCGTGTTCTCTGCATCTCGGAGCCTCTGGGGAGCAACAAGAATTTCCAAGGTGGGATGCATGACGACTAGGTCAAAACCCAGGAAAGTTGTCCTGGAACACCTCCCATTGGCATGCCAAGAGTGAATTCAAGAGGCAGGAGAGCAGCAGCCACCGTCCCGCAGCTGTCTGCGAGCTTCGCACACAAGCCGGCTTCTTCGCGGCTTCGTTCTTCGCCTCTTGCAAGCTACCGCGATCTCCGGCTGCCGGAGGACAAGAAGCGGCTACTTCGCGCACAGATCACTGGAGCGGCAGCGGTGCGCTCCGAAGCGCCGCTTCTGCCGAAAGACGCCGGCAAGCGGCACTTGCTTTCGGCCAGCTCCGGAGCTGCGTATTCTGCCTCTCTAGTCGCCTACATCTTAGCCAAAAGCTTCTCCGCTTCAGTTCTCAAGGAGAAAGTGTACCAGCACTGCTGACTTAGCCCGACCTTGCCAGGAAATAAGATTTGCTGCACATTCCAAGGACACTGCACTTTCCTGGGCAAGCTGCAACCTGCTGGCAGATGGCCGTGCTCTCTGCCCACTCCTGCCCAGTTCTTGGTACTAGCGGGCACGTTGCAGCCTGGCGAAGGCAAGAAACCTGGAGAGCTGTCACAGAGCAGAAGGGCAGCTGAGATGCTGAAAAGCAGCAAAGCTGAACAGCCTGCCTCAGCTTCAGCAGTGTGTAATTGACTGAAGGCGAAAAACCAAGCAGCAGAGCAGCGGGCTTCTGTGCGCACTGAAGGCAATTGCAAGAATCCAGCAGCTGCTCCTTGCCAAGCACAGGCAGCTGCCTAGGTTCTTGCTTCTTGACCAACTCACAGTTGCCCTTCTTTTCAGCAGCTGCCACCGTGTTCTCTGCATCTCGGAGCCTCTGGGGAGCAACAAGAATTTCCAAGGTGGGATGCATGACGACTAGGTCAAAACCCAGGAAAGTTGTCCTGGAACACCTCCCATTGGCATGCCAAGAGTGAATTCAAGAGGCAGGAGAGCAGCAGCCACCGTCCCGCAGCTGTCTGCGAGCTTCGCACACAAGCCGGCTTCTTCGCGGCTTCGTTCTTCGCCTCTTGCAAGCTACCGCGATCTCCGGCTGCCGGAGGACAAGAAGCGGCTACTTCGCGCACAGATCACTGGAGCGGCAGCGGTGCGCTCCGAAGCGCCGCTTCTGCCGAAAGACGCCGGCAAGCGGCACTTGCTTTCGGCCAGCTCCGGACCTGCGTATTCTGCCTCTCTAGTCGCCTACATCTTAGCGAAAAGCTTCTCCGCTCCAGTTCTCAAGGAGAAAGTGTACCAGCACTGCTGACTTAGCCCGACCTTGCCAGGAAATAAGATTTGCTGCACATTCCAAGGACACTGCACTTTCCCTGGGCAAGCTGCAACCTGCTGGCAGATGGCCGTGCTCTCTGCCCACTCCTGCCCAGTTTCTTGGTACTAGCGGGCACGTTGCAGCCTGGCGAAGGCAAGAAACCTGGAGAGCTGTCACAGAGCAGAAGGGCAGCTGAGATGCTGAAAAGCAGCAAAGCTGAACAGCCTGCCTCAGCTTCAGCAGTGTGTAATTGACTGAAGGCGAAAAACCAAGCAGCAGAGCAGCGGGCTTCTGTGCGCACTGAAGGCAATTGCAAGAATCCAGCAGCTGCTCCTTGCCAAGCACAGGCAGCTGCCTAGGTTCTTGCTTCTTGACCAACTCACAGTTGCCCTTCTTTTCAGCAGCTGCCACCGTGTTCTCTGCATCTCGGAGCCTCTGGGGAGCAACAAGAATTTCCAAGGTGGGATGCATGACGACTAGGTCAAAACCCAGGAAAGTTGTCCTGGAACACCTCCCATTGGCATGCCAAGAGTGAATTCAAGAGGCAGGAGAGCAGCAGCCACCGTCCCGCAGCTGTCTGCGAGCTTCGCACACAAGCCGGCTTCTTCGCGGCTTCGTTCTTCGCCTCTTGCAAGCTACCGCGATCTCCGGCTGCCGGAGGACAAGAAGCGGCTACTTCGCGCACAGATCACTGGAGCGGCAGCGGTGCGCTCCGAAGCGCCGCTTCTGCCGAAAGACGCCGGCAAGCGGCACTGCTTTCGGCCAGCTCCGGAGCTGCGTATTCTGCCTCTCTAGTCGCCTACATCTTAGCCAAAAGCTTCTCCGCTTCAGTTCTCAAGGAGAAAGTGTACCAGCACTGCTGACTTAGCCCGACCTTGCCAGGAAATAAGATTTGCTGCACATTCCAAGGACACTGCACTTTCCTGGGCAAGCTGCAACCTGCTGGCAGATGGCCGTGCTCTCTGCCCACTCCTGCCCAGTTCTTGGTACTAGCGGGCACGTTGCAGCCTGGCGAAGGCAAGAAACCTGGAGAGCTGTCACAGAGCAGAAGGGCAGCTGAGATGCTGAAAAGCAGCAAAGCTGAACAGCCTGCCTCAGCTTCAGCAGTGTGTAATTGACTGAAGGCGAAAAACCAAGCAGCAGAGCAGCGGGCTTCTGTGCGCACTGAAGGCAATTGCAAGAATCGAGCAGCTGCTCCTTGCCAAGCACAGTCAGCTGCCTAGGTTCCTGCTCTTGACCAACTCACAGTTGCCCTTCTTTTCAGCAGCTGCCACCGTGTTCTCTGCATCTCGGAGCCTCTGGGGAGCAACAAGAATTTCCAAGGTGGGATGCATGACGACTAGGTCAAAACCCAGGAAAGTTGTCCTGGAACACCTCCCATTGGCATGCCAAGAGTGAATTCAAGAGGCAGGAGAGCAGCAGCCACCGTCCCGCAGCTGTCTGCGAGCTTCGCACACAAGCCGGCTTCTTCGCGGCTTCGTTCTTCGCCTCTTGCAAGCTACCGCGATCTCCGGCTGCCGGAGGACAAGAAGCGGCTACTTCGCGCACAGATCACTGGAGCGGCAGCGGTGCGCTCCGAAGCGCCGCTTCTGCCGAAAGACGCCGGCAAGCGGCATTTGCTTTCGGCCAGCTCCGGACCTGCGTATTCTGCCTCTCTAGTCGCCTACATCTTAGCGAAAAGCTTCTCCGCTCCAGTTCACAAGGAGAAAGTGTACCAGCACTGCTGACTTAGCCCGACCTTGCCAGGAAATAAGATTTGCTACACATTCCAAGGACACTGCACTTTCCTGGGCAAGCTGCAACCTGCTGGCAGATGGCCGTGCTCTCTGCCCACTCCTGCCCAGTTCTTGGTACTAGCGGGCACGTTGCAGCCTGGCGAAGGCAAGAAACCTGGAGAGCTGTCACAGAGCAGAAGGGCAGCTGAGATGCTGAAAAGCAGCAAAGCTGAACAGCCTGCCTCAGCTTCAGCAGTGTGTAATTGACTGAAGGCGAAAAACCAAGCAGCAGAGCAGCGGGCTTCTGTGCGCACTGAAGGCAATTGCAAGAATCCAGCAGCTGCTCCTTGCCAAGCACAGGCAGCTGCCTAGGTTCTTGCTTCTTGACCAACTCACAGTTGCCCTTCTTTTCAGCAGCTGCCACCGTGTTCTCTGCATCTCGGAGCCTCTGGGGAGCAACAAGAATTTCCAAGGTGGGATGCATGACGACTAGGTCAAAACCCAGGAAAGTTGTCCTGGAACACCTCCCATTGGCATGCCAAGAGTGAATTCAAGAGGCAGGAGAGCAGCAGCCACCGTCCCGCAGCTGTCTGCGAGCTTCGCACACAAGCCGGCTTCTTCGCGGCTTCGTTCTTCGCCTCTTGCAAGCTACCGCGATCTCCGGCTGCCGGAGGACAAGAAGCGGCTACTTCGCGCACAGATCACTGGAGCGGCAGCGGTGCGCTCCGAAGCGCCGCTTCTGCCGAAAGACGCCGGCAAGCGGCACTTGCTTTCGGCCAGCTCCGGACCTGCGTATTCTGCCTCTCTAGTCGCCTACATCTTAGCCAAAAGCTTCTCCGCTCCAGTTCTCAAGGAGAAAGTGTACCAGCACTGCTGACTTAGCCCGACCTTGCCAGGAAATAAGATTTGCTGCACATTCCAAGGACACTGCACTTTCCTGGGCAAGCTGCAACCTGCTGGCAGATGGCCGTGCTCTCTGCCCACTCCTGCCCAGTTCTTGGTACTAGCGGGCACGTTGCAGCCTGGCGAAGGCAAGAAACCTGGAGAGCTGTCACAGAGCAGAAGGGCAGCTGAGATGCTGAAAAGCAGCAAAGCTGAACAGCCTGCCTCAGCTTCAGCAGTGTGTAATTGACTGAAGGCGAAAAACCAAGCAGCAGAGCAGCGGGCTTCTGTGCGCACTGAAGGCAATTGCAAGAATCCAGCAGCTGCTCCTTGCCAAGCACAGGCAGCTGCCTAGGTTCTTGCTTCTTGACCAACTCACAGTTGCCCTTCTTTTCAGCAGCTGCCACCGTGTTCTCTGCATCTCGGAGCCTCTGGGGAGCAACAAGAATTTCCAAGGTGGGATGCATGACGACTAGGTCAAAACCCAGGAAAGTTGTCCTGGAACACCTCCCATTGGCATGCCAAGAGTGAATTCAAGAGGCAGGAGAGCAGCAGCCACCGTCCCGCAGCTGTCTGCGAGCTTCGCACACAAGCCGGCTTCTTCGCGGCTTCGTTCTTCGCCTCTTGCAAGCTACCGCGATCTCCGGCTGCCGGAGGACAAGAAGCGGCTACTTCGCGCACAGATCACTGGAGCGGCAGCGGTGCGCTCCGAAGCGCCGCTTCTGCCGAAAGACGCCGGCAAGCGGCATTTGCTTTCGGCCAGCTCCGGACCTGCGTATTCTGCCTCTCTAGTCGCCTACATCTTAGCGAAAAGCTTCTCCGCTCCAGTTCACAAGGAGAAAGTGTACCAGCACTGCTGACTTAGCCCGACCTTGCCAGGAAATAAGATTTGCTACACATTCCAAGGACACTGCACTTTTCCTGGGCAAGCTGCAACCTGCTGGCAGATGGCCGTGCTCTCTGCCCACTCCTGCCCAGTTCTTGGTACTAGCGGGCACGTTGCAGCCTGGCGAAGGCAAGAAACCTGGAGAGCTGTCACAGAGCAGAAGGGCAGCTGAGATGCTGAAAAGCAGCAAAGCTGAACAGCCTGCCTCAGCTTCAGCAGTGTGTAATTGACTGAAGGCGAAAAACCAAGCAGCAGAGCAGCGGGCTTCTGTGCGCACTGAAGGCAATTGCAAGAATCCAGCAGCTGCTCCTTGCCAAGCACAGGCAGCTGCCTAGGTTCTTGCTTCTTGACCAACTCACAGTTGCCCTTCTTTTCAGCAGCTGCCACCGTGTTCTCTGCATCTCGGAGCCTCTGGGGAGCAACAAGAATTTCCAAGGTGGGATGCATGACGACTAGGTCAAAACCCAGGAAAGTTGTCCTGGAACACCTCCCATTGGCATGCCAAGAGTGAATTCAAGAGGCAGGAGAGCAGCAGCCACCGTCCCGCAGCTGTCTGCGAGCTTCGCACACAAGCCGGCTTCTTCGCGGCTTCGTTCTTCGCCTCTTGCAAGCTACCGCGATCTCCGGCTGCCGGAGGACAAGAAGCGGCTACTTCGCGCACAGATCACTGGAGCGGCAGCGGTGCGCTCCGAAGCGCCGCTTCTGCCGAAAGACGCCGGCAAGCGGCACTTGCTTTCGGCCAGCTCCGGAGCTGCGTATTCTGCCTCTCTAGTCGCCTACATCTTAGCCAAAAGCTTCTCCGCTCCAGTTCTCAAGGAGAAAGTGTACCAGCACTGCTGACTTAGCCCGACCTTGCCAGGAAATAAGATTTGCTGCACATTCCAAGGACACTGCACTTTCCTGGGCAAGCTGCAACCTGCTGGCAGATGGCCGTGCTCTCTGCCCACTCCTGCCCAGTTCTTGGTACTAGCGGGCACGTTGCAGCCTGGCGAAGGCAAGAAACCTGGAGAGCTGTCACAGAGCAGAAGGGCAGCTGAGATGCTGAAAAGCAGCAAAGCTGAACAGCCTGCCTCAGCTTCAGCAGTGTGTAATTGACTGAAGGCGAAAAACCAAGCAGCAGAGCAGCGGGCTTCTGTGCGCACTGAAGGCAATTGCAAGAATCCAGCAGCTGCTCCTTGCCAAGCACAGGCAGCTGCCTAGGTTCTTGCTTCTTGACCAACTCACAGTTGCCCTTCTTTTCAGCAGCTGCCACCGTGTTCTCTGCATCTCGGAGCCTCTGGGGAGCAACAAGAATTTCCAAGGTGGGATGCATGACGACTAGGTCAAAACCCAGGAAAGTTGTCCTGGAACACCTCCCATTGGCATGCCAAGAGTGAATTCAAGAGGCAGGAGAGCAGCAGCCACCGTCCCGCAGCTGTCTGCGAGCTTCGCACACAAGCCGGCTTCTTCGCGGCTTCGTTCTTCGCCTCTTGCAAGCTACCGCGATCTCCGGCTGCCGGAGGACAAGAAGCGGCTACTTCGCGCACAGATCACTGGAGCGGCAGCGGTGCGCTCCGAAGCGCCGCTTCTGCCGAAAGACGCCGGCAAGCGGCACTTGCTTTCGGCCAGCTCCGGAGCTGCGTATTCTGCCTCTCTAGTCGCCTACATCTTAGCGAAAAGCTTCTCCGCTCCAGTTCTCAAGGAGAAAGTGTACCAGCACTGCTGACTTAGCCCGACCTTGCCAGGAAATAAGATTTGCTGCACATTCCAAGGACACTGCACTTTCCTGGGCAAGCTGCAACCTGCTGGCAGATGGCCGTGCTCTCTGCCCACTCCTGCCCAGTTCTTGGTACTAGCGGGCACGTTGCAGCCTGGCGAAGGCAAGAAACCTGGAGAGCTGTCACAGAGCAGAAGGGCAGCTGAGATGCTGAAAAGCAGCAAAGCTGAACAGCCTGCCTCAGCTTCAGCAGTGTGTAATTGACTGAAGGCGAAAAACCAAGCAGCAGAGCAGCGGGCTTCTGTGCGCACTGAAGGCAATTGCAAGAATCCAGCAGCTGCTCCTTGCCAAGCACAGGCAGCTGCCTAGGTTCTTGCTTCTTGACCAACTCACAGTTGCCCTTCTTTTCAGCAGCTGCCACCGTGTTCTCTGCATCTCGGAGCCTCTGGGGAGCAACAAGAATTTCCAAGGTGGGATGCATGACGACTAGGTCAAAACCCAGGAAAGTTGTCCTGGAACACCTCCCATTGGCATGCCAAGAGTGAATTCAAGAGGCAGGAGAGCAGCAGCCACCGTCCCGCAGCTGTCTGCGAGCTTCGCACACAAGCCGGCTTCTTCGCGGCTTCGTTCTTCGCCTCTTGCAAGCTACCGCGATCTCCGGCTGCCGGAGGACAAGAAGCGGCTACTTCGCGCACAGATCACTGGAGCGGCAGCGGTGCGCTCCGAAGCGCCGCTTCTGCCGAAAGACGCCGGCAAGCGGCACTTGCTTTCGGCCAGCTCCGGACCTGCGTATTCTGCCTCTCTAGTCGCCTACATCTTAGCGAAAAGCTTTTCCGCTCCGGTTCTCAAGGAGAAAGTGTACCAGCACTGCTGACTTAGCCCGACCTTGCCAGGAAATAAGATTTGCTGCACATTCCAAGGACACTGCTCTTTCCTGGGCAAGCTGCAACCTGCTGGCAGATGGCCGTGCTCTCTGCCCACTCCTGCCCAGTTCTTGGTACTAGCGGGCACGTTGCAGCCTGGCGAAGGGAAGAAACCTCTGAAACGATACGCGGAATAAATAAATAGACTCCATAACCTGGGTAGTTATGAAGTGGGTATGTATGTCAGCGCCTGGCACAAGTGAGATAGCTCTCCAAAACTTGTGCCCCGAGCCTCAGTCTGACCCACACTTTTATTCTTAAAGACGTTCTGCCGGAGCCTTCCCCCAGATTGGGGTGACTCCGGGTGGTGGTAAAGTCTCTCCTCCAACCCGTGCCTTCAAAGAAAGACTCAGTAGTCTTCAGTCATCTGGTCTCAAGGCAGTTTATTGCATGTTATCTCAAGGCACACAGACTCCCTGACATTGTCCCTGATTTCTTCTCCCTCTGCGTCTCTCTCTGCGTCTCTCTTCGTCTTCTTCTCTGTCTCCGTCTCTGTCCCTGTCTCTGTCCCTGTCTCCGTCTCTGTCCCTCGAGGGGCTGGTGCCATCTTTTCTATCACACATTACGTATTAGGTGTTTATAGTTTTTCCCCAATGCCTATTACCTATGTTGAACAGTGACTTTCTACTCTAAACCAATCTGTGAGTGCCAACACCACCAAGAACATGGGGAATAGGAAGAAGAAAGAAGGAGGACAGGGCACGCCCAAATCCCTCCATCTTAGAACCTCTGACCCCCATGTACAAAACTCAGACCCCTCTGTACAAGGCCTAAAACCCCCCTGTACAGCACTCAAAAATCCTACCTTTCACTTTGTGACTACTTCTATTATAATATCTAAACTTTTGTGATTTCTTGTTCTTCCTGCAAGGTTGGTAAATTGTTCCATGGGTCAGACTCAAGACCACAGGGGTTCCTGGCCGCCTGCCAGGGTCTCAGAGGCTTCTGCCCTGGGCCCGGAACATCCAAGAGTGTCTGAGGGACACCTTGGGTTCCGACAACGTTCCATATGTAATACACTGCACAACTTTTTCATGCGTATTCAACCCCTGGCCCCGCCTGTCCTCGCTTCTCATGCTAAGTAAGTCCACGCCCTTCTGGGCATGCGTGGTTTGCTGTGGTGGTCGTACGGGGGGTCTCTTGGTGGTCCTGAGGCTGAAGATTGTGGTCTTCCTCATGATTGAACTTTTGAACTTTTCCTCTCTGCGCGTGCGCTTTTGGTCCTTTGGTGCTTATCTGAGTAGGTCTGTCAGTCTTGATAGGCTTGGAGACAGAGGAGCTTCTTTATCTGGGTTCTTTGCTTCTTCTGGTATTGTTCTTTATGCAAGAAGCTTCCGAAATTTGCATTTTCCTATGCCCTTTGTACTAGGCAGAGGTTTCTTAAGTAAAAGGTTGAAA
The DNA here is from genome assembly GCF_026979565.1 of Vidua chalybeata. NCBI lineage: Eukaryota > Metazoa > Chordata > Aves > Passeriformes > Viduidae > Vidua > Vidua chalybeata. Next base: position 36,336,466 of record NC_071537.1, read on the forward strand.
ATTCAACGCATAACTCTACAAGCTAAATTAGAAATGCTTAATTCATTTTGTTAACCTAACTCTAAAAATCTCTGCTTCAGTCCCCCCTTTTCTTAAAATATAGTCAATTCTTTTACTACAGGGGTCTTGATTTAAATTCTGATCTACTATCATGACCGTCCTCTTTCAGTAAGATTCTATGAGTTCTAGAGAGTGATGTCAGACTGGCCATGTGTTTTAACATCCTCGAATTCTACATGAGTGTTAAAGTAGACATCATTAAACTTACAGTAACTAAAATTAATAGAATTATAATTGGGTGACATAAAGTCTTCTAAACAGTGTATTTCACTAGTTATGACTTGTGTTTATTAGCTAGTGATTGGTGCTGGATACACCAAGTTGAGAGACTTAACATACAGGAGGTTAGTGACATGTCTTGGGTAGACATTCTCTTTCGCACCCCATATGGTTTTTCATAAAGCAATTCAAAGTGGTTTAGCTTTTCTTTAGTCTTGGGTTTGGTTCGGATCTGCAGTAGTGCTAATGGGAGGGATTGAGTCCATGACAAATTAGCTTCTTGTCCCAATTGTACAATTTGTTGTTTGATCAAATGATTCATTTTTTTTTACCTGACCACTTGATTGTGGGTTATATGGGGTGTGAAGTTCTCAGTCTATGTTCAAGTATTGGCTAACTTGTTGCACGAATTTTACAATAAAATCTGGTCCTCTATTTGAGGAGATTGTGGCCAGGACTCTAAAGCGTGGTATGTTTTCTTGTACCAATACCTTAGTTACTTCTTGAGCTTTAGAAGTCCTGATGGGGAATGCTTCTGGCCATCCTGAAAAGGTATCTGTTAGCACCAGTAAAAACTTATACCCCCCTTTTCTTGGCAATTCTGTACAATCAATCTGCCATTGCTGCTCCGGCCCATGACCCTTCCTAATCTGGCTAAGCTTTGGTTTGGGAGTATTTTTGGGGTTGGTCTGGAGGCAAAGGTCACATTGTCGAGTTGTAAATGTCTAGTTATGATAGAGCATCAATACCCCAATGGTTTTCTGGTGTTCTTCCTTTATTAGGGACCATAATAAATAGGAGGGTAGAACTAATTTTCCTTCTATGGTGGCCCATCCCTCTTGGTTATAGTCTCCTTTTTGCTCATAGATTAATTTTTTTCTAGTTTGTTGTATCTTGGCTTACCTTTAGGGGAAATTTGCCCGTCTGGAATCAGGGCTGCCTCAGTTATGACCTCAATTCTTGCTGCTTCTTTTGCTTCCCTATCTGCCAGCTCGTTTCCTTCTTCCAATTCTGAGTTTATCTTCTGATGCGCCTTAATGTGCATGATCGCTACTTTCTCTGGCAACTGGACTGCTTCTAGAAGTCGCAGTACTTCTGATGCATCTTTAATATTTTTCCCTTGAGAGTTCGGCAGTCCTCTCTCTTTCTAAATGGCTCTGTGAGCATGCACTACTCCAAATGCATACTTCGAGTCCGTGTAGATGTTTATTTCTTTCCCTCTTGCCAATTCTAGGGCCCGAGTTAGAGCAATTATCTCGGCCTTCTGTGCAGAGGTATTTGTTGGCAGGGGCCCAGATGATATTACTTCCTTGCACGTTGTAACTGCCTACCCGGCGTGCCGTTTTCCACTGATGATATAACTGCTTCCATCAGTAAACGAGACTTCTGCATTCTCCAGAGGGGTGTCCTTCGAGTCAGGGCAGCTGGAGTAGGTGGCTTCAATGGTCTCCAGGCAGTCATGTTCCACTGGTTCCCCTTGGTTTCTACTGAGGAAGGAGGCTGGATTGACAATGTTAGTCACTACTATCTCTACATCATCTTGCTCCACTATGATAGCTTGGTATCTCAGGAGCCGTTGTGGGGAAAGCCAATGCCCACCTTTTACCTCTAGCACTGCAGACACTGTGTGAGACACTAGCACAGTTCTTTTCTGGCCTAGGGTGAATCTGTGTGCCTCTTGGATGTTCAGTACGACTGCTGCAACAACTCTGAGGCACCCAGGCCACCCTTTAGCTGCTGTATCCAATTGCTTAGAGAAGTAAGCCACTGCTCTCCGATATGGGCCGAGGTCCTGTGCTAGTATTCCTAAGGCGATTCCTTGCTTCTCATGGGAGAATAAAAGGAAAGGCTTACTCACGTCCGGCAATCTCAGGGCTGGAGCTGACATGAGGGCTTTTTTCAGCTGGTTGAAAGCTTGCGTAGCTTCCTTTGTCTCTTGGATGTTCCTGCTTTCAGTTGCAATCAGTTCATATAAGGGCTTAACAAACAGTCCATAGTTATAGATCCATAACCTGCACCACCCTGTCATCCTCAGGAAAGTTCGTAGTTCCTTTACAGTCTGAGGTTTTGGGGTCTGGCATATTGCCTCCTTCCGGTTTCGGCCCAAGGTACGTTGTCTAGCACTGACTTCGTAGCCCAGATAAGTTACTTTCTGTTTTACTACTTGGGCTTTTTTCTTTGATACTCGGTACCCTTGGAGCCCCAAAAAGTTCAAGAGGCTTATCGTCCAGGCCATGCATGCTTCCCTTGTCCGTGTGGCTATCAGGATGTCATCTACGTACTGTAGCAACTTCCCTTCCTCTGGAGGGGCTTCTCAGGTCTCTAATTCTTTTGCAAGTTGTTCTCCAAACAAAGTGGGTGAGTTTTTGAATCCTTGTGGGAGTCTGGTCCATGTCAGTTGAGTTCTTCGCCCGCTCTTAGGATTTTCCCATTCAAATGCAAAAATTTTCTGGCTTCGTGGATAGGAAGGCAAAAGAAGGCATCTTTTAAATCTAAAACGGTAAACCAAGTTAGCTCGGCTGTTAAGCAAGTTAATAACGTGTAGGGATTGGCCACCACAGGATACAGATCCTCAGTTACCTTGTTTATGGCCCGCAGATCCTGTACTAACCGGTATGACCCATCAGGTTTACGAACTGGTAGGATAGGGGTATTAACACTTACATAACATAAGTTGTAACAAGGTATTATAGACAATATCATGGTCATCAATGGAAGCAATATTTGATTGAACTTTTTCAGTTCTGAGGGTTCGTAACTTGTGTTTGTCAGTCACAGCAGGGAAGCACAGTGAGGCTGCTTAACAGGGCAGGATGCATACATATACTTTCCTTCGTCTACATTCACTTCACTTTATTTTTACTTACTCTTACACATAACAAAACAACCACAACAACAAGGTACCTTTTATTTTTCAACACACCTATTACACTTTTAGGTGTCCCTGGCTAGTCCCAGTGTTCTTGGATACCCCTCAATCTAGCTGTGTGGTTCCCAACTCTAGATCCTGTCAGACTTATCTTCAAACTGGCAAAATTTTTACTCAATCTTGGGTGCTCTCAACAACCCAGCAAACTTAATTCTGGCTGCTCTTGGAATGTTAATCCCTCAACCCAGCAGGTTTGACTTAACCCTGGATGCTCTTGGAACATTAATCCCTCAATCCAGCAGGTTTGATCTTGGATGTTCTTGGGCATTCTTATCCCTCAATCCAGCAGAATTTTTAGGGGCCCCTCCTACACATTTTACCTTTTATTTTTCCCCAATAGATTATGCCAAGAAAACCCTCTTTTTACCTTTTAATTAATTTTTTTTCTAATTAATTACCTTTTCCTCCCCCCCCCCCCCCCCACTAAGGGGTCCCACTCTTTCTCTGAGACCCAGTCCCAGGGGGGGGTTCTCTCACTCTTTTTATCACTCGCTTAGTCTCTTTACTGGCCGCTTTTCTCGCGAAAAAGACGGAAACGCAGCATGGGAGACTGCCGCTCTCGCTTAGCAGGTCTGGGGTAACCAGCCCGCCTCTCATTCACACACATTCATCCCCCTTTATTCGCCCTGTAATGCAAAGGATCTCCCAGTTGCCGAGCCGTGGGGGCTTTTAGGCACTCGGCACGAAGCTCGGATAGCTGGTACATCTGAGGGTCCACCAGAAGAACGGGAGGGACACTCGGGCTGCTGAAATCCTGCTCGTTGATTGAAGGGTCACAGAAGGGGCAAACAGGGAGACAACGAAGCAGAAGGGAGGCAGATTCCGAGAGCCCCGAAGGGCGGGGTGAGGATTCTTTTACTGCGTAGGGGTAGGAGGGTTTAGCATTCGAGGGTACAATCGGGATGTGATAAACTGTGGTAACTTGTTTGTTCATCAAAGGAATTGGAATATTAAAGGAGGAAAAATAAAATTAAAGTATGAGGGACTAGCTTGCTTGTTAGGAGATAGGGGAAGCATCTGTGAAGTTGGGAAACAGCAACTTGTGGGTTTTACTAAAAAAAGGACAATAAAGAAGCAACTGCTACAAACCGCAAGGCTATAGGCATATTGCAAGGCTATAGACATATTGCAAAACGCAAGACCGCAAGTATGATTAATCACCATTTAGGGAGCTTTTCTTAGCTTCTCTTGCAGACACAGGCTAAGGATGTTGGGGATGGCCGGAGCTGATTATGAAATCAGCGACCACCAGGCAACAGCCACCGGACTAGACAACGTAGGAGTGCTCCGGGTACGCCCATCACTGTCCGGAACCGATTGTGAAACCAACGATCACCTGCCTCGACACAACGCAGACACGATGCAGAGGGATGCTCAAGCTACGCCCACCGCTATGGCAAGAGACGCGAATGAAGAAACCTCCAAGAAACTATAAAAGAGACTGAATAAGGGGGGTGGGGTGTGGGGCACTGCAGCGTGGGACACTGCAGGAGGGGCGGTTAGGAGACCCCTACCCACCCAGCGCTGTTTTGCTTGCTACTGCTTGCTGTAATTAATAAAATTCCAATTGACCTTAAAAAGGCTGAATCAAATTATTCGCCTCAATTTATCACAATTTGGTGCCGTGACTCGGATAAAGGAAACCCGGGACGGAGGCCCCACTAGCGTGAGGCGCCCCACCGCCTTTTTGCGGTGGACCTAAGCGGGGGCTTCCTCCTTGGGCCTTTACCGACGAACCTAAAACTCAGTAGCAAGCAAAGTTACCCCCATTAATCTTTGTGCACGAAGAACCGCGGAAGAGTGAACACGCAGGAAGCGTAAGTAGCCCCCGGTGGGTTTTTTCCAGGGTTGATTCAAACCTGCTGGATTGAGGGATTAATATTCCAAGAGCATCCAGGGTTGATTCAACCTGCTGGATTGAGGGATTAATATTCCAAGAGCATCCAGGGTTGATTCAAACCTGCTGGATTGAGGGATTAATATTCCAAGAGCATCCAGGGTTGATTCAAACCTGCTGGATTGAGGGATTAATATTCTAAGAGCATCCAGGGTTGATTCAAACCTGCTGGATTGAGGGACTAATGTTCCAAGAGCATCCAGGGTTGGGGGACGTTGGAGGGGGGGAGCTGCACCCCCTCGGCGTCGAGTTACCCTCGGTGGGGAGGCTCCTGGGTTAGGAGGAGAGCAAGCGGGCCTAACCCAGACGCGGAGGTGGACTGCGTCAAAGTTCCTGGGGCGGGGGATCCCCGGAGAAACTTCCCCAAGTTTCGGCTTACTAATTTAGTATAAGTGTATGTGCTCGGTGGGCCCCGTACAAGCGGGCTCCGGAATGCGTGTGCGTGTGAAAAAGACAGTGGGCCCCGTACAAGCGGGCTCCGGAGTGCATGTGAAAGGGACAAAGCCTCAACCCCGGAAACGGGGTCTTTAAGAGTCGTTTAGGGGTGTGTAGTCCCGGGGTGATTGAGGTGAATAAGAAGACACACAGGGCGAAGCCCCGGTCGAGAAACGGAGGCGCCGGAAAGACGTGAGTAGTCCGGTCTGCTCGGTCGCTCGGTCAGGGGTGGGAGTCCTGGAGTGTAGCAAATGCGAATGTGTGTGTGAGAGGGGAAATGGCAGCTCAGATTCCCCAAGTGAGTGTGGACCCCATAGTAGGGCGTTTCCCATATCCGGCGACGGAGTAGGCCACGAACTGGGGGAAGCGACTGTCGTATTGTTTGTGTTGAGTGTGAGAAGGCACTCTAGAAGATGGGTCAGAGAAAAAAGTAAATCTGCTGAACCCATGGGTGGGAGAATCTCGGTAAAACTTCCACTAGGCTTAACGGTAAAGTATTGGGATGCCTTTCCTTCTAGAAAAGGAAAAGATAGGGTTAAAATGATCCATTATTGTATGAAAATTTGGGGGGAGTAAACGGATAGGGGGAGACCAGCTGTATTGGCCCGTGTTTGGGTCGTTTGAGGATTGGATCTGTCAAGCTCTAAATATATATATATATTAACTCCAAAGAGCCCTTTAACCAAGAGGAGAGCCAATATGCAGCTCTTTGGATAGTGGGAGAGATTGAAGAAAGCTTTCCAGTTGTATTCAGGGGTGGACCCAATACCCCAGAGGGTGAGACACTTTTGAAGGTGCATTTTGTGGTCGATTCTTGGGTGGACATTCGGAAGAAGTTGGAGAGGTTGGAGGGATGGCAGGCGAGAGGAATGGATGAGTTGTTGTGAGAGGCTCAAAAGGTGTGTGTTGGGAGAGAGGATGAGAGTTTTAAAAAGCAGTCTGGAATCGTGTTAGCAGCAGTGGGGGGGGACAGCGGAGTCCCCGGGGTGGGGGGAACTGGAGGCCAGTCCAGAGGTCGGACTGACGTCCAGCGAAGATGGTTTGAAGGGAAGTCGAGAGTTGGTTTGAAGGGAAGTCGAGAGGTGGAGAGAGCATTGTCTGTTTCTATTGTGGGAAGAAGGGACACATGAGGAGAGAGTGTCGGCAGAAGATTGCTGATGAGGAACAGTTCAAGAAGATTAAGGGGGTCGGGGGCTCTATCTACTGGGAAAAGAGAAAGAACAGAGCCCCTGGTAAAATTAAAACAAGAATATGAGTTCCTGTGGACTCAGGGGCGGAGAGATCAACCGTCCTGACCCTTCCCAAGGGTGTAAGGTTTCACCTGAAATAATACAGGTGATTGGGGCAAGGGGAACCCTTGGAGTACCTGTAATTAAGGATGTACTCTTAGAAAGTGATTCTAAATTAGGAATTGTGTCATTTTTACTAGTTCCAGAAGCAGATTATAATCTATTAGGGAGAGATTTGATGGTCGAGTTGGGGATAGGGATAGAGGCAAAAAAGGGAGAACTAACAGTGAAACTATATCCTCTCCGAGGCTGAAGACGAGAAAAAGATTAACCAGAAGTTTGGTATACCCCCGACAGTGTGGGGAAATCAAATGTGAACCCTTTGAGGTAACTATCAGGAACCCAGAAATCCCTGTCAGGATTCGGCAATATCATACCCAAAGAGAGGGAGGGGAAGGACTAAAAAAGAAATAAGAGACTTTTGGAAAAGGGACTTTAGAACCTGCATGTCCCCTTTCAATACCCCATTCTGCGGTAAAGAAACCGAATGGCAGTTACAGATTGGTGCATGACTTGCGGGAAATCAGTAAAAGAACAGTTGAGAGATTCCCGGTCGTAGCCAATCCACATACTGTTTAAGCCAACTTGGCCCAGAAAACCAGTGGTATAGTGTAATAGATCTTAAAGATGCTTTTTGGGCCTGTCCCTTAAGGAAACTTCTAGAGATATTTTGCTTTTTGAATGGGAAGACCCGGATAACATAGAAAACAACAATTGAGGGGACAGTCTTCCCCAGGGGTTTACAGAATCCCCAATTTGTTTGGCAAGCTCTGGAACAAATATTGGCAGAATATTCACAGGGGGAGGGGATTGTGCTTCTACAATACGTAGATGATTTATTAATTGCAGGGAAAGAAGAAGAAAAAGTAAGGGAAGAAACTATAAAACTCTAAATTATTTAAGCCTTAAGGGACTCAAAGTTTCAAAGTCGAAATTACAATTCGTGGAAGAGGAAGTTAGTAACTCGGACACTGGCTGACTCAGGGGACTAAGAAATTGGATACTGATAGAGTCCAAGGAATATTTCCCTGGAAGCTCCAAAAACTAAAAGGCAGGTTCGACAGTTACTGGGACTTTCCTGGTATTGCAGACAAGGATTGAAAATTTTAGTGGGAAAGTTAAATTTCTGTATGAAAAATTAACAACAGATGGGCTATTAAAGGGAGCTCTGAGGATGAGACCCGGTTAAAATCATTGAAAACTGAATTGGTCAATGCCCCGGTTCTCAGCCTCCCGGATCTAAAAAGACCATTCTTTTTATTCATTAATGTCAATGAAGGGGTGGCATACGGGGTGTTAGCCCAGGAATGGGCTGGCGGAAAGAAACCAGTGGCATATCTTTCAAAGCTTCTCGACCCTGTTAGTCGAGGGTGGCTGCCTGTTTGCAATCGATAGTGGCTGCTGCCTTTTGGTAGAAGAAGCAGGAAAGATAACTTTGGGAGTGAACTGAAGGTTCTATCTCCTCATAACATCCGTGGAGTACTACAACAAAAAGCGGATAAATGGATAACAGATGCCAGCCTCCTAAAGTATGAAGGCATCCTAATTTCTTCTCCTAGGTAAGATCGAAACCACAAGCTTACAAAATCCAGCCCAGTTTCTATATGGGGAACCAGTTGTGGGACTAACTCATCATTGTCTTTTGCAAATAGAGGAACAAACAAAAATAAGACCAGACCTCAAAGAGGAGGAATTAGAAGAAGGATATCGATATTATGTAGATGGATCCTCTCGGGTCCTTGAAGGAAAAGGAAATCTGGGTATGCTATTGTGGATGGAAGATTCTTAAGAAAATAGAATCTGGTCCTCTTAGTCCCAGCTGGCAGCACAAGCATGTGAATTGTATGCAGTGGCTCAGAGCTTTAGAACTGCTAAGAGGAAAGGCTGGGACATTTCTACTGATTCAAATATGCTTATGGGGTGGTTCATACATGGTAAAATCTGGGAAGAAGGGGACTTATCAATTCACAGGGAAAGGGTTGATACATGGGGAATTAATTCGGAAAGTGCTCAGGCCTTGAGAGGTCCGAAAGAATAGCTATTGTTCATGTAAAAGGACATCAAGTGGGGATGGGAAAACTCAGTACAGGGAAATAACTTAGCCGACCAGGAGGCGAAAAAGGCAGCTCTAATGAGTTTAAAACCATATAAGGGGGGGGTCGCACAAAGGAAAATTGCTCCACTTGTGGAGCTGACTTAGAGGAAGAACCATGTTGGGCTTGTTGGGTAGGATGCATACGGAATTGATTCGATACAGTGCGCCTGTGATAAACCCCAAAAGGAACATTGATGGTGCCACGGACTATTAACATGAGTGTGCTGTGAAGACCCCCAAGAGAACATTGCCGGTTCCATGGACCCATTAACCATGTGTTAGCCTTCACGGTACAGGAAAAAACAAAAACTAAACCAATGGGGGTGAAGGAAAAAGAGGGAGGCAAGTGGATACTACCGGACAGGCGGGAGGTACTCCCAAAGAATGGCAATGAGGCTCCTGCAAGCAATCCATGAGAAAACCCACTGGGGGAACTCAAGCCCTGGTTGACCAATTTGCAATTAAATATATGTGTATAGGGTCTATAATCTTGCAAAACAGGTAACCCAACAATGTTTAACCTGTCAAAGAATAAATAAACAACAATTAAGAGAAATACCAATGGGCAGAAGGAACTGGTACAAACGACCTTTCACATATACAAATAGATTTTACAGAATTACCAAAAGTGGGGAGGTATAAATATTTATTGGTACTGGTAGACCACTTAACCCATTACGTGGAAGCTTATCCTACGGCCCGAGCTACTTCGAACACTGTGGTAAAAGTATTATTAGAGCAAATTATCCCCGGTATGGATTAATTGAGTGTTTAGACTCAGACCGGGGACCCCAATTTCACCTCTAAAATTGCAAAAGATGTCCTGACAGATTTGGGAACTCAATGGAAATATCACACCCCATAGCATCCACAGAGCTCGGGAGGGTGGAAAGGATGAATGGAGAAGAAAAAACAAAAAACAAAAAAAAAAAAAAAAAAAAACAAAAAAAAAAAAAAAAAAAAAAAAAAAAAAAAAACAAAACAAAAAAAAAAAAAACAACCACCCCAAAAAAAACACCCAAAAAACCTCACAAAGTTAATGCTGGAAACAAAAATGTCATGGTTAAGTGTCTACCTCTTGCCTTATTGAACATTCGAACTCAACCCCAAACTAATGTGGGAATCTCTCCATTTGAAATGTTATTTAGAATGCCCAAAGATCACCCCTGCCTAAAGATTTCATATAAATTTTACATCACCAAATATGAGCAGAGGGCAAGAATGAGGAAGAAAGAAGTGTTGGCACAGAGACCACAATCCATAAGATAAACCAGGAGATCAAGTATCACAGAAACGGCAGTCAGACGGCCGAAAAGGGGTGGACTCACGCCAGCCGAGTGAAAGGCCCGGTTGCCACAAATAACCAGTGAAGAGTGACTAGCCAGCTGGGAACTTGAAAGTGACTCTAAGAAAAACTAATGAACTCTGTGGACATCATCCAAATCAACCATAAGGGAAGCAAAGGATACAATTACAAACTAGCTAAAGACTATATAGTGATTTGTAACAAGGAAGGTTGTGGAGATTGTTATCCTTTTGTGTGCTTTATATGTAAAATTTGCCAAGAACGGTGGTGGGTCCATTGCCAGAGGGGAAGACCACCAATTGGGGTTTGTACTGAGTGCTATAAAACTCAGCGAAAACTAACTGAAACTGTGCTAAGGATAGGAGAATTGGAAAATTGGTGGGTCAGTTTTGGATCTGAGTGGTGGAAATATTTACCAAGGAGTATACCCTGAGTATTTTTGTTTTCATACTAACGAGCCCACTCCATTTGCTGCTCAGGTAATAAAAGGGTGTTGTCGAAAGGAACTGAAGGGGATTCTTGCAACCCACTTCTGGTCAAAGATAAGAACTGGGAACAGTACAAGGCTAGGCAGGAGGGAAAAGGGGACGCTCAGGCGAGTACTGCTGCTGCCGAGAAGATGGTTTACCTCGCGGCTCGAAGCACCCGAGTCGGCGAGCGAGGCAGAGAGGAAAAGGCCAAGCCCCTCTAAGTGGAACAATGCTGAAATGCTCCAACTATTGCCAGCCGAGTACTAGGATCCCTCAAAGACCAGTCTAAGTGCCTCCGAAACACCAAGGAGCAGCAAGCCAAAAAGGGGAAAACAGGATATTACAAAACAAAATCAAGGCTAGGACTCCACCCTTATGGCGAATTATTAGTTTCTATGCTCTGTCCTAGTGGTGTTTCTAGTCAGGACAATGCTAAACACTTTACTTCTAGCCTACGAAACAGCAAAGCGATTTGATGAACGAAATGGTAAAGAGAAATGGGGGATTGTGATAAACTGTGGTAACTTGTTTGTTCATCAAAGGAATTGGAATATTAAAGGAGGAAAAATAAATTAAAGTATGAGGGACTAGCTTGCTTGTTAGGAGATAGGGGAGCATCTGTGAAGTTGGGAAACAGCAACTCGTGGGTTTTACTAAAAAAAGGACAATAAAGAAGCAACTGCTACAAACCGAAGGCTATAGGCATATTGCAAGGCTATAGACATATTGCAAACGCAAGACCGCAAGTATGATTAATCACCATTTAGGGAGCTTTTCTTAGCTTCTCTTGCAGACACAGGCTAAGGATGTTGGGGGATGGCCGGAGCTGATTATGAAATCAGCGACCACCAGGCAACAGCCACCGGACTAGACAACGTAGGAGTGTCCGGGTACGCCATCATTGTCCGGAACCGTTGTGAAACCAACGATCACCTGCCTCGACACAACGCAGACACGATGCAGAGGGATGCTCAAGCTACGCCCACCGCTATGGCAAGAGACGCGAATGAAGAAACCTCCAAGAAACTATAAAAGAGACTGAATAAGGGGGTGGGGTGTGGGGCACTGCAGTGTGGGACACTGCAGGAGGGGCGGTTAGGAGACCCCTACCCACCCAGCGCTGTTTTGCTTGCTACTGCTTGCTGTATTAATAAAATTCTAATTGACCTTCAAAAGGCTGAATCAAATTATTCGCCTCAATTTATCACAGGGAGAAGGCTAAAGGGAGGGGAAATATAACATTAACCAGTGGGGAAAGGGAAAGGAGTGTTCTTGGTGGAAGAACTAAAGGGAAAACGTGGAACAGAGAAGATTCTAGGCTAAGGGGCAGACTTGAACAATAACTGACAAGACAGGGGGAGGGTACAATTCTCCTACAAAAGGGGGTGGAGAATTCATACAACTGCTGTTTCCCATGGCAACCCTAGACCTGCCTTCCCAACCCCTCCTCCTACACCAGTGACAGCTTTTCACACTGAAGGGCAGTGCTATTGTATAACAAACACTTAACTCTTAGCCCAGCCGGCTCGCTGGCTACTTTTGCAAGCTTTTTACCAACTAGCGATGCTTGTAAGCGGTGCTTGTAACTCTAGCTTGTACCACGCTGCCACTAGCTGCGCTATCAGCTAGCGGCGTTCAAAGCAGCTCCTCAAACCGCGGCTTGTGCCCGCGCGCCCGCTGCGCTATCAGCTGGGCTGCGCCTAAAGCACCTTTGCAAGCCCCGACTTAAGCCCCGCGCCGCGCTCCCCTCGCTCGCCAGGGACAGCCCGTGCCACGCATGCGCCCCACCCGCTCTATCAGGTAGAGTGGCTGCTAGCCGCCCCGAGCATGCGCACTACCCGCACTAGCAGGTAGTGTGGCTGAGCTGCCCCGCGCATGCGCACTACCCGCACTAGCAGGTAGTGTGGGCTGAGAGCTGCCCTGCGCATGCGCTCTCTAGCACTGCGCGCCGCGTCTCTCTATCTTAGCAACGCCGCACCGCGCATCACTGTTCCACTCACACATAAACACACACGCACAAGCACGCACGTCGGACGTAACAGACACACTACACTGCAATCGGGACACACACCACACATGAAATCGCGATTTCGCCCTCCCGAGCGCGCTATCAGCTGGGGAGGTCCTCCCGCCGCCGGCCTCTCCCCGATGGCGGTCTGCTTGCAAGCCCCTAGGCAAACCTGCGCGCAAAAACATCTTTTGCGACTTATCAGTGCCAACCTTAAGAAAATAAATTAATACACACCGCTTTCATCCGCTAGTCGACGGGCCGTGGTATGCTCCCCGCAGTGTACAGCCGAGGCGCAGAGTCCCTCCGGGGAAAAGCCCCGTGGCGCCTGAGGGTGTCTGCTCCCAACCGGACCTGCGGGTGAGCAGAGCAGTCCCTTCGTGGTCGCCAACTGAAACGATACGCGGAATAAATCAAGAGATTCCATAACCTGGGTTAGTTATGAAGTGGGTATGTTACGTCAGCGCCCGGGACAAGTGAGATAGCTCTCCAAAATTGTGCCCCGAGCCTCAGTCTGACCCACACTTATTAAAGATGTCCATATGCAATACACTGCACGACTTTTTCATGCGTATTCAACCCCTGGCCCCGCCTGTCCTCGCTTCCCATGCTAAGTAAGTCCACGCCTTCTGGCATGCGTGGTTTGCTGTGGTGGTCGTACGGGGGGTCTCTTGGTGGTCCTGAGGCTGAAGATTATGGTCTTCCTCATGATTGAACTTTTGAACTTTTCCTCTCTGCGCGTGCGCTTTTGGTCCTTTGGTGCTTATCTGAGTACGTCTGTCAGTCTTGATAGGCTTAGAGACAGAGGAGCTTCTTTATCTGGGTTCTTTGCTTCTTCTGGTATTGTTCTTTATGCAAAAAGCTTCAGAAATTTGCATTTTCCCTTGCCCTTGTATTAGGCAGAGGTTCTTAAGTAAAAGGTTGAAAATTCAACAGATAACTCTACAAGCTAAATTAGAAATGCTTAATTCATTTTGTTAAACCTAACTCTAAAAATCTCTGTTTCACCTCGAGAGCTGTCACAGAGCAGAAGGGCAGCTGAGATGCTGAAAAGCAGCAAAGCTGAACAGCCTGCCTCAGCTTCAGCAGTGTGCAATTGACTGAAGGCAAAACACGAAGCAGCAGAGCAGCGGGCTTCTGTGCGCACTGAAGGCAATTGCAAGAATCCAGCAGCTGCTCCTTGCCAAGCACAGTCAGCTGCCTAGGTTCTTGCTTCTTGACCAACTCACAGTTGCCCTTCTTTTCAGCAGCTGCCACCGTGTTTCTCTGCATCTCGGAGCCTCTGGGGAGCAACAAGAATTTCCAAGGTGGTGTAAGAGCCGTCTGAAGCCCCTCATTTTCCGTTCTGCTTCCAATTGCCACGAGAAAGAATCCCTTCTCCACTGCAGTTCCGGCTTAGAACAGGACACAGTGCAGGTGCAACCACTGAACCGTCATGCTAGCTGTTCCGAACAAGGCCTGGCAAGAACTTGGCAAGGACTTGGCAAGAACTTGGCAAAGACCTGACGTGGACCCAGCACGGGACAGCCTGATGCGCGGCCTGCTTCTAATCTCCGTTCTTAAGCCAAATGAATTTTGGGGTGTCTCCCGGGGTCCTTCATTGAAGACCCCTCATCTGCCTCGTTACCACTGTGACAAACAAAGAATGAGAACCCTCCTCCCAAGGACTGAGACTGAGACCCCTGCTACAGGGAGGAGGGGAAATTGGTGGTCTGACCACTAATGACATGACCTGCTTCCTTCAGTGATTCAAATGGACTCATTCTTCATTGTATTCGTCTTGCTTTGTGTGTTTCTGTGGACTCAGCTGTTCCCGCGTGGCGATTACAATGGACTTTTGTTGTTACACTTGCTCCCCCTCTTTCCTCTGTGGACTAAACTGGAGCCCCGAGTCGACCAGAACTTCGGAGACTCCCCCGACACGACAGACGGAACCCCATCGTCCGGACCACTGAGGATCTCGCCTGTGTTGGTAGCTATTCCCATACCCCTCTTCTCTCTCTCTCTCTCTCCTTTTATCTCCTTTCGATCCCCACTATCGCATTTACTGTTTGGCCCTAATAAAGGTGCATTTGTTGTGATTAACTGATAGTCCCTTGTTGTTTGCCTTTTTGCACTTTTGGGATCGGTGAAAAGAACCATCACGACACCCCGCAAGAAGCGGATCGTGACATTAAAATTGGCGTCACGGACAGGATTTCTGTCTAGACAGAAGGGTTGCAGCTGAAAAGGCACCCACACTGTCTTTGGAAATTCACAAAGGATCCACTAGTGCAAAAGGCGGGACACTTGTTTCGTTGTTGTGTGTATCTGGTCTGGGAAGGAGGGACAACTTGAAGCAACTAAGCAGAGCCTCCCAGGCAGATGATTGTCCTTTCACCCAGCCAGGGAAGCGAAGGGCGACACAGCGAGGGCTGTGTAGTTTTGTGGAACTTAAGTTTGTAGCTCCCTGTCGTGGTTTTGGTCCCTTCACAAAATGAGTGACAATCTTAGCCTTGAAATTAAAGCTGAATTTTATGCACTACTAGCCAAACACAATGCCAGACCTTCTACGGAAGGAGAAAAATGGGCACAGAGTAATTGGTTGAACTTAGAAAATGTTATTGATAGAGTGTGTCATTACAACATGAAACAAAATCAAACTGGGCAAAAATAAAACTATCTTATGCTCAGTTTTGGGAGCTTGTCTTATGGCAGCTATAGAAAATGGCTTCGAGAAAGAAGTGAGGAACATGCTCTAATAGACTCCCTTCAAAATCTAGTTGAAATTTTGCAAAAACAGTTCTATGAAGCAAAAGATGTGATCTATGCATTGCGAGCTGCCTTAACAGAGGAACATGTTAACAATCACATCATGCTGATTCCTCTACAGAGCCTGAGGAGAAGGAAACTCCTCACATGAAACAAATCTATCCTCATCAAGAACTTGAAGCAGCAAGTAATTGTGGGGAACATTGCTGCCATCACTTGAGACCCTTGATTAAAACTATCTCAGTGTATAGCTATCTCAGTGATGATGATCTCCAACCTCACATCACAACCAAACACATACCATCACAACTAAACACTGCCACTGAGCTAGCTAAGCTTAAAAGGAATATGGACACCCTCCACATGAATCAGAAACAGAATATGTTTCCGGGTGTCCCTCACTGGTGGTGATCAAATTCAATTAACTGAACAGGAAGCCAGTGGGTACTGGGGACATGGTGTCTTCTTAACAACAGGAGAGAAAGGTGACACATGGTCCCTGACACAGCGTGCAGCTTTTTGGGCCGGGGGAACAAGCCCCTTGGAAAGGGAGATCCCATAGCTATAATTAGTACCCCCGACCAACTCTTGGAAAATGTGCACAAAGCTGCTTGCCTGCAAATGACTCCAAAAAGAAATTAATTCCTGGCTTTGAATCCCTGATGCAATTACCTGTGAAGCCCGAGATAACGACCCCTTGAATTTGTGGGCTTCCAGAATCACTCAAACCTACAGCAATTCTCCTTCCAAAAACGATAGCAGCTGTATCTCCTGTAGAAAGACCAGATAGATTTCCTAGTAAGCAGAAGGACCCATTTGTTCCCCTTTATGACTTGTTGAGGAAAGGGGTGAAATGGGATTGGAGTCTTTCTCAGGAGTCAGCATTGCAATTGCTGATTTTTGAAGCAACAGCTCATCAAGCAGTTGCAGACCCCTATCCATCCTACAGATCCTTTCCAGGTGGAATGGGGATTTGCCTCCTCAGGGCTGTCAGTACACATATGGCAGCGGGGTGCTGAGGGTCTGACAAGACCTGTTGGTTTTTACTCCCGTGGTTCCAAAGATGCTGAGAAAAGATACACTACCTGGGAAAAAGGATTGTTGATGGTTATCTTAGCTTTCCTAGAAGTAGAAAAAATTGCACGAAAACAACCAATTGTATTGAGAGGCCCCTTCAAGGTTATTAAGACAGCCACTAGTGGGACTCCCCCTCCTGACGGGGTGGCCCAGAGGGCCTTAGTGAGAAAGTGGTATGCTCAGGTTGAACATTACTGTAACTTCTTCTCAATGACAGAAGGATCTGTAAAAACTTTACCAATCCAAGAAACTGAGAGCTTGGACAAACCTGCCTCTGTAATCAAAGTAACCCCTCCTTTCTGCCCCAAACAATCAGCAAACTCTTGGTTTACTGATGCTTCTGCTAAAGGGAAAGGAAAAGTATGGAAATATAGGGCAGAAGCCCTCCACTTTTCCTCTGGTGAGCAAATGATTACAGAGGGAGAAGGTAGTGCACACATTGGGGAGCTGATAGCTGTCTGGCGTGTTTTTCAACGAGAAGCACAGAATTCCTCTTTGGTCTGCATCTACACTGACTCCTATGCTCTCTACCAAATGATCCTAATAATCCAGCTCATGACCCTGGCCAACCTGTTCTGGTGGACCTCTCTTACTATAGGACTAGTAGCACTTGTGCTAAAACCCCCTCTGAATAAATATGCATGGGAAGCCTCTGGTGCTCTAGGGAAAGAGCATTGGACAAATACATGCTGGATAATTCCATCATTCTAACTTTTCTGCCTCTCGGTGGCAGAATTCTGTTGTGTTTACTTTTTCAGAAGAACTCCAAGGGACATGAAGACCACCTAATCCATGATCAAACTGGTAATACTTTTCTGCATCCTACCACAACCCCATGGCCAGAAACCAGCTGAGTGACCGTGGTCTGAACTAATTGTGGTAGCATGCAGAAAAAGTGAAAGGATCTCTTTAAGCACAAAAAGGTCTGCACGCACCCAAGCGTACAGGATTGTTGGCACAATTTTACACTAACACAGACTGCAGAAGTGGTTTGTTTATGGGGAAAAAACACCAAAGGGCTTTCTTTTAAGTTTATAATAAATGCTGTAGCTCAATCTACTACGGTTTATACCACCACCACTACCACCACTCGAGCCCAGCCACCAGTTATGCTTACCCCGAAAATTTTTGAAGTTGGACCATATATAATCAGGAAAACTGGCCAACAACAGATATTATTTGATCCGGCATGGTCTCTTAAACAAGTCAAATTCCTGATGCAAAACAATGTCTCAGAAATACAACCAGCTTGTTCACCCTTTTTGCAAACCTCTTTTCAGGCTTGGACAGCCTGGCTGCGACAGTGGAACCCTCCTAAAAAGCGGGTGCCAAGAGACATAACTGGTGTTGTGGGAACAGAATTGGGAATCAGTTCAGAGGTATTAATGAATAAATTGGCTTCTACGACTAGAGATTTGACCAAAATACAGCAACCACTGCAGTCGTCCTTATCGGCCTTGGGAACACATCAGTGCTTGCTATCAAACATTCTACCAAATTGGGAAAAGATAAATGTGAAGGATAAAAATTGATCATTGATGCACTTAATGCCACACAAAGCAATGTTTCCTTAGCTCTTAGCTGTATCCAGGCTCAATTATGAATGCAGTCAGTTGCTGCCTCAATTATAAGAGAAGGTGAAGAAGGCACTTTTCCTACTGAGATTAGGAAAATAGTCTGGGACAGTGCCACTGACTTTGAAAGAGATTTCCAATCCTGGTGGAATTTAGTGAATTTTACCTATGACCCTAACACAAACACAGCCACAGCATTTTGTGCTGACCATAAGTAATGCCTCAGTGCATTTGATATTCCCTAGCATCGCATTAGCATTAAATCATGATGGACCCACTTTCTATCCTTCTGAACATAGAGAATGGGCCCGTCAAATTGATGACAAATGGCAAACTGTCAATTTAGAGTCCTGTACTATCCGAGAACAACTAGGGTTTATCTGCGAAGGTAACGCAATTATAGCTCAAGATATCTGTTAGACACAGAACAAAATAGCTGTCATTTTGATATTCATCCTAACGAGACTTCTGAAACAGTCCTTGTATCTACAGGCAATGGGCGTGCCTGCTTCAGAACCGCTTGTGATACTGTGTTTATAGAAAGTACAGTAGTAGATACTAAAAATCATTCAAATTATTGTGCTTGCAACTTTACTAAAATTGCAGGATGTGATTTTTCTTTTGTAGCTCCAGTTACCTTACATGAACTTTTAGAACCCAATCTCATGTTGATTCACAAGCTACTGCCTACTCCCATTGGGATGAACCTTACTTTGGTAAAGCAACTATTACTTCATCAAGATCTAATAGAGATCCTAGGAAAAATCAAGGAGAATGGACAGAAAACTCTGGTAACTGTTCATCATGATGTGCAAGAAATACATCGTGTTGTAGAAAGGGTGGAAAGTGATGCCGAGCACAAGTGGTGGGATACCCTTTTCGGGTGGTCACCCACCGCCACCGGTATCCTGAACAAATTGTGCCATCCCGTTGTTGTTCTTCTGATTTTAGTTATGATTGGTTTTGTTTTATCAGTAATCTTGCTTATTGTAAATTGGAGAATGATGAAACGATGAACAAAATTAACATCTATAATTAATGCACACCACTTGGCCGACATCCTTTACACTATAGATGTTCCCAGGACTGTAGACACAAGAAGATTATAGGGTTGGTAGATATGTTTTACATCATTTTGTTTTATGATTTCCTTTAATCACTGTTTTAATTATTTTTGTTTCTTGATTATAAAATTATACTGAGTAATATCGATGATACTAGGTTTATTACTTTACTGCTTAATATTGATTATACTGGTTTATTATTTGATCAATTTATTGTTTAATTGATTAATATTGATTATTATTTAAACAAACTATTGCTGATTTAATTCTTGTCTTAGTTTTCCTGTTTTCTCTTTCCTTTCCTTTTTCTCTTCCCTTTTCCCTGGAATGTGCTGCCACACTTGATGAGTCCTGAAGACTCCACGACGACACCATGGAACCCTGCTGATGAAGATCTTTCGAGGGCAATCGTCAGTCACGGGGTGGTGTAAGAGCCCGTCTGAAGCCCCTCATTTTCCATTCTGCCTTCCGATTGCCACGAGAAAGAATCCCTTCCTCCACTGCAGTTCCGGCTTAGAACAGGACACAGTGCAGGTGCAACCACTGAACCGTCATGCTAGCTGTTCCGAACAAGGCCTGGCAAGAACTTGGCAAGGACTTGGCAAGGACTTGGCAAAGACCTGACGTGGACCCAGCACAGGACAGCCTGATGCGCGGCCTGCTTCTAATCTCCGTTCTTAAGCCAAATGAACTTTTGGGGTGACTCCCGGGTCCTTCATTGAAGACCCCTCATCTGCCTCGTTACCACTGTGACAAACAAAGAATGAGAACCCTCCTCCCAAGGACTGAGACTGAGACCCCTGCTACAGGGAGGAGGGGAAATTGGTGGTCTGACCACTAATGACATGACCTGCTTCCCTTCAGTGATTCAAATGGACTCATTCTTCATTGTATTCGTCTTGCTTTGGTGGTTTCTGTGGACTCAGCTGTTCCCGCGTGGCGATTACAATGGACTTTCGTTGTTACACTTGCTCCCCCCTCTTTCCTCTGTGGACTATAACTGGAGCCCCGAGTCGACCAGAACTTCGGAGACTCCCCCGACACGACAGACGGATCCCCATCGTCCGGACCACTGAGGATCTCGCCTGTGTTGGTAGCTATTCCCATACCCCTCTTCTCTCTCTCTCTCTCCTTTTATCTCCTTTCCGATCCCCACTATCGCATTTACTGGTTTGGCCCCTAATAAAGGTGCATTTGTTGTGATTAACTGATAGTCCCTTGTTGTTTGCCTTTTTGCACTTTTGGGATCGGTGAAAAGAACCATCACGACACCCCGCAAAAAGCGGATCGTGACAGGTGGGATGCATGAAAAATAAAATCAAAACTCAGGAAGTTTGTCCTGGAACACCTCCCATTGGCATGCCAAGATTGAATTCAAGAGGCAGGAGAGCGGCAGCCACCGTCCTGCAGCTGTCTGCGAGCTTCGCACACAAGCCGGCTTCTTCGCGGCTTCGTTCTTCGCCTCTTGCAAGCTACCGTGATCTCCGGCTGCCGGAGGACAAGAAGCGGCTACTTCGCGCACAGATCACTGGAGCGGCAGCGGTGCGCTCCGAAGCGCCGCTTCTGCCGAAAGACGCCGGCAAGCGGCACTTGCTTTCGGCCAGCTCCGGAGCTGCGTATTCTGCCTCTCTAGTCGCCTACGTCTTAGCCAAAAGCTTTTCCGCTCCAGTTCTCAAGGAGAAAGTGTACCAGCACTGCTCACTTAGCCCGACCTTGCCAGGAAATAAGATTTGCTGCACATTCCAAGGACACTGCACTTTCCTGGGCAAGCTGCAACCTGCTGGCAGATGGCCGTGCTCTCTGCCCACTCCTGCCCAGTTCTGGGTACTAGCGGGCACGTTGCAGCCTGGCGAAGGCAAGAAGCCTGGAGAGCTGTCACAGAGCAGAAGGGCAGCTGAGATGCTGAAAAGCAGCAAAGCTGAACAGCCTGCCTCAGCTTCAGCAGTGTGTAATTGACTGAAGGCGAAAAACCAAGCAGCAGAGCAGCGGGCTTCTGTGCGCACTGAAGGCAATTGCAAGAATCCAGCAGCTGCTCCTTGCCAAGCACAGGCAGCTGCCTAGGTTCTTGCTTCTTGACCAACTCACAGTTGCCCTTCTTTTCAGCAGCTGCCACCGTGTTCTCTGCATCTCGGAGCCTCTGGGGAGCAACAAGAATTTCCAAGGTGGGATGCATGACGACTATGTCAAAACCCAGGAAAGTTGTCCTGGAACACCTCCCATTGGCATGCCAAGAGTGAATTCAAGAGGCAGGAGAGCAGCAGCCACCGTCCTGCAGCTGTCTGCGAGCTTCGCACACAAGCCGGCTTCTTCGCGGCTTCGTTCTTCGCCTCTTGCAAGCTACCGCGATCTCCGGCTGCCGGAGGACAAGAAGCGGCTACTTCGCGCACAGATCACTGGAGCGGCAGCGGTGCGCTCCGAAGCGCCGCTTCTGCCGAAAGACGCCGGCAAGCGGCACTTGCTTTCGGCCAGCTCCGGAGCTGCGTATTCTGCCTCTCTAGTCGCCTACATCTTAGCCAAAAGCTTTTCCGCTCCAGTTCTCAAGGAGAAAGTGTACCAGCACTGCTCACTTAGCCCGACCTTGCCAGGAAATAAGATTTGCTGCACATTCCAAGGACACTGCACTTTCCTGGGCAAGCTGCAACCTGCTGGCAGATGGCCGTGCTCTCTGCCCACTCCTGCCCAGTTCTTGGTACTAGCGGGCACGTTGCAGCCTGGCGAAGGCAAGAAACCTGGAGAGCTGTCACAGAGCAGAAGGGCAGCTGAGATGCTGAAAAGCAGCAAAGCTGAACAGCCTGCCTCAGCTTCAGCAGTGTGTAATTGACTGAAGGCGAAAAACCAAGCAGCAGAGCAGCGGGCTTCTGTGCGCACTGAAGGCAATTGCAAGAATCCAGCAGCTGCTCCTTGCCAAGCACAGTCAGCTGCCTAGGTTCTTGCTTCTTGACCAACTCACAGTTGCCCTTCTTTTCAGCAGCTGCCACCGTGTTCTCTGCATCTCGGAGCCTCTGGGGAGCAACAAGAATTTCCAAGGTGGGATGCATGACGACTATGTCAAAACCCAGGAAAGTTGTCCTGGAACACCTCCCATTGGCATGCCAAGAGTGAATTCAAGAGGCAGGAGAGCAGCAGCCACCGTCCCGCAGCTGTCTGCGAGCTTCGCACACAAGCCGGCTTCTTCGCGGCTTCGTTCTTCGCCTCTTGCAAGCTACCGCGATCTCCGGCTGCCGGAGGACAAGAAGCGGCTACTTCGCGCACAGATCACTGGAGCGGCAGCGGTGCGCTCCGAAGCGCCGCTTCTGCCGAAAGACGCCGGCAAGCGGCACTTGCTTTCGGCCAGCTCCGGAGCTGCGTATTCTGCCTCTCTAGTCGCCTACATCTTAGCGAAAAGCTTCTCCGCTCCAGTTCTCAAGGAGAAAGTGTACCAGCACTGCTGACTTAGCCCGACCTTGCCAGGAAATAAGATTTGCTGCACATTCCAAGGACACTGCACTTTCCTGGGCAAGCTGCAACCTGCTGGCAGATGGCCGTGCTCTCTGCCCACTCCTGCCCAGTTCTTGGTACTAGCGGGCACGTTGCAGCCTGGCGAAGGCAAGAAACCTGGAGAGCTGTCACAGAGCAGAAGGGCAGCTGAGATGCTGAAAAGCAGCAAAGCTGAACAGCCTGCCTCAGCTTCAGCAGTGTGTAATTGACTGAAGGCGAAAAACCAAGCAGCAGAGCAGCGGGCTTCTGTGCGCACTGAAGGCAATTGCAAGAATCCAGCAGCTGCTCCTTGCCAAGCACAGGCAGCTGCCTAGGTTCTTGCTTCTTGACCAACTCACAGTTGCCCTTCTTTTCAGCAGCTGCCACCGTGTTCTCTGCATCTCGGAGCCTCTGGGGAGCAACAAGAATTTCCAAGGTGGGATGCATGACGACTAGGTCAAAACCCAGGAAAGTTGTCCTGGAACACCTCCCATTGGCATGCCAAGAGTGAATTCAAGAGGCAGGAGAGCAGCAGCCACCGTCCCGCAGCTGTCTGCGAGCTTCGCACACAAGCCGGCTTCTTCGCGGCTTCGTTCTTCGCCTCTTGCAAGCTACCGCGATCTCCGGCTGCCGGAGGACAAGAAGCGGCTACTTCGCGCACAGATCACTGGAGCGGCAGCGGTGCGCTCCGAAGCGCCGCTTCTGCCGAAAGACGCCGGCAAGCGGCACTTGCTTTCGGCCAGCTCCGGAGCTGCGTATTCTGCCTCTCTAGTCGCCTACATCTTAGCGAAAAGCTTTCCGCTCCAGTTCTCAAGGAGAAAGTGTACCAGCACTGCTGACTTAGCCCGACCTTGCCAGGAAATAAGATTTGCTGCACATTCCAAGGACACTGCACTTTCCTGGGCAAGCTGCAACCTGCTGGCAGATGGCCGTGCTCTCTGCCCACTCCTGCCCAGTTCTTGGTACTAGCGGGCACGTTGCAGCCTGGCGAAGGCAAGAAACCTGGAGAGCTGTCACAGAGCAGAAGGGCAGCTGAGATGCTGAAAAGCAGCAAAGCTGAACAGCCTGCCTCAGCTTCAGCAGTGTGTAATTGACTGAAGGCGAAAAACCAAGCAGCAGAGCAGCGGGCTTCTGTGCGCACTGAAGGCAATTGCAAGAATCCAGCAGCTGCTCCTTGCCAAGCACAGGCAGCTGCCTAGGTTCTTGCTTCTTGACCAACTCACAGTTGCCCTTCTTTTCAGCAGCTGCCACCGTGTTCTCTGCATCTCGGAGCCTCTGGGGAGCAACAAGAATTTCCAAGGTGGGATGCATGACGACTAGGTCAAAACCCAGGAAAGTTGTCCTGGAACACCTCCCATTGGCATGCCAAGAGTGAATTCAAGAGGCAGGAGAGCAGCAGCCACCGTCCCGCAGCTGTCTGCGAGCTTCGCACACAAGCCGGCTTCTTCGCGGCTTCGTTCTTCGCCTCTTGCAAGCTACCGCGATCTCCGGCTGCCGGAGGACAAGAAGCGGCTACTTCGCGCACAGATCACTGGAGCGGCAGCGGTGCGCTCCGAAGCGCCGCTTCTGCCGAAAGACGCCGGCAAGCGGCACTTGCTTTCGGCCAGCTCCGGAGCTGCGTATTCTGCCTCTCTAGTCGCCTACATCTTAGCCAAAAGCTTTTCCGCTCCAGTTCTCAAGGAGAAAGTGTACCAGCACTGCTGACTTAGCCCGACCTTGCCAGGAAATAAGATTTGCTGCACATTCCAAGGACACTGCACTTTCCTGGGCAAGCTGCAACCTGCTGGCAGATGGCCGTGCTCTCTGCCCACTCCTGCCCAGTTCTTGGTACTAGCGGGCACGTTGCAGCCTGGCGAAGGCAAGAAACCTGGAGAGCTGTCACAGAGCAGAAGGGCAGCTGAGATGCTGAAAAGCAGCAAAGCTGAACAGCCTGCCTCAGCTTCAGCAGTGTGTAATTGACTGAAGGCGAAAAACCAAGCAGCAGAGCAGCGGGCTTCTGTGCGCACTGAAGGCAATTGCAAGAATCCAGCAGCTGCTCCTTGCCAAGCACAGGCAGCTGCCTAGGTTCTTGCTTCTTGACCAACTCACAGTTGCCCTTCTTTTCAGCAGCTGCCACCGTGTTCTCTGCATCTCGGAGCCTCTGGGGAGCAACAAGAATTTCCAAGGTGGGATGCATGACGACTAGGTCAAAACCCAGGAAAGTTGTCCTGGAACACCTCCCATTGGCATGCCAAGAGTGAATTCAAGAGGCAGGAGAGCAGCAGCCACCGTCCCGCAGCTGTCTGCGAGCTTCGCACACAAGCCGGCTTCTTCGCGGCTTCGTTCTTCGCCTCTTGCAAGCTACCGCGATCTCCGGCTGCCGGAGGACAAGAAGCGGCTACTTCGCGCACAGATCACTGGAGCGGCAGCGGTGCGCTCCGAAGCGCCGCTTCTGCCGAAAGACGCCGGCAAGCGGCACTTGCTTTCGGCCAGCTCCGGAGCTGCGTATTCTGCCTCTCTAGTCGCCTACATCTTAGCCAAAAGCTTCTCCGCTCCAGTTCTCAAGGAGAAAGTGTACCAGCACTGCTCACTTAGCCCGACCTTGCCAGGAAATAAGATTTGCTGCACATTCCAAGGACACTGCACTTTCCTGGGCAAGCTGCAACCTGCTGGCAGATGGCCGTGCTCTCTGCCCACTCCTGCCCAGTTCTTGTACTAGCGGGCACGTTGCAGCCTGGCGAAGGCAAGAAACCTGGAGAGCTGTCACAGAGCAGAAGGGCAGCTGAGATGCTGAAAAGCAGCAAAGCTGAACAGCCTGCCTCAGCTTCAGCAGTGTGTAATTGACTGAAGGCGAAAAACCAAGCAGCAGAGCAGCGGGCTTCTGTGCGCACTGAAGGCAATTGCAAGAATCCAGCAGCTGCTCCTTGCCAAGCACAGGCAGCTGCCTAGGTTCTTGCTTCTTGACCAACTCACAGTTGCCCTTCTTTTCAGCAGCTGCCACCGTGTTCTCTGCATCTCGGAGCCTCTGGGGAGCAACAAGAATTTCCAAGGTGGGATGCATGACGACTAGGTCAAAACCCAGGAAAGTTGTCCTGGAACACCTCCCATTGGCATGCCAAGAGTGAATTCAAGAGGCAGGAGAGCAGCAGCCACCGTCCCGCAGCTGTCTGCGAGCTTCGCACACAAGCCGGCTTCTTCGCGGCTTCGTTCTTCGCCTCTTGCAAGCTACCGCGATCTCCGGCTGCCGGAGGACAAGAAGCGGCTACTTCGCGCACAGATCACTGGAGCGGCAGCGGTGCGCTCCGAAGCGCCGCTTCTGCCGAAAGACGCCGGCAAGCGGCACTTGCTTTCGGCCAGCTCCGGAGCTGCGTATTCTGCCTCTCTAGTCGCCTACATCTTAGCCAAAAGCTTTTCCGCTCCAGTTCTCAAGGAGAAAGTGTACCAGCACTGCTGACTTAGCCCGACCTTGCCAGGAAATAAGATTTGCTGCACATTCCAAGGACACTGCACTTTCCTGGGCAAGCTGCAACCTGCTGGCAGATGGCCGTGCTCTCTGCCCACTCCTGCCCAGTTCTTGGTACTAGCGGGCACGTTGCAGCCTGGCGAAGGCAAGAAACCTGGAGAGCTGTCACAGAGCAGAAGGGCAGCTGAGATGCTGAAAAGCAGCAAAGCTGAACAGCCTGCCTCAGCTTCAGCAGTGTGTAATTGACTGAAGGCGAAAACCAAGCAGCAGAGCAGCGGGCTTCTGTGCGCACTGAAGGCAATTGCAAGAATCCAGCAGCTGCTCCTTGCCAAGCACAGGCAGCTGCCTAGGTTCTTGCTTCTTGACCAACTCACAGTTGCCCTTCTTTTCAGCAGCTGCCACCGTGTTCTCTGCATCTCGGAGCCTCTGGGGAGCAACAAGAATTTCCAAGGTGGGATGCATGACGACTAGGTCAAAACCCAGGAAAGTTGTCCTGGAACACCTCCCATTGGCATGCCAGAGTGAATTCAAGAGGCAGGAGAGCAGCAGCCACGTCCGCAGCTGTCTGCGAGCTTCGCACACAAGCCGGCTTCTTCGCGGCTTCGTTCTTCGCCTCTTGCAAGCTACCGCGATCTCCGGCTGCCGGAGGACAAGAAGCGGCTACTTCGCGCACAGATCACTGGAGCGGCAGCGGTGCGCTCCGAAGCGCCGCTTCTGCCGAAAGACGCCGGCAAGCGGCACTTGCTTTCGGCCAGCTCCGGAGCTGCGTATTCTGCCTCTCTAGTCGCCTACATCTTAGCGAAAAGCTTCTCCGCTCCAGTTCTCAAGGAGAAAGTGTACCAGCACTGCTGACTTAGCCCGACCTTGCCAGGAAATAAGATTTGCTGCACATTCCAAGGACACTGCACTTTCCTGGGCAAGCTGCAACCTGCTGGCAGATGGCCGTGCTCTCTGCCCACTCCTGCCCAGTTCTTGGTACTAGCGGGCACGTTGCAGCCTGGCGAAGGCAAGAAACCTGGAGAGCTGTCACAGAGCAGAAGGGCAGCTGAGATGCTGAAAAGCAGCAAAGCTGAACAGCCTGCCTCAGCTTCAGCAGTGTGTAATTGACTGAAGGCGAAAAACCAAGCAGCAGAGCAGCGGGCTTCTGTGCGCACTGAAGGCAATTGCAAGAATCCAGCAGCTGCTCCTTGCCAAGCACAGCAGCTGCCTAGGTTCTTGCTTCTTGACCAACTCACAGTTGCCCTTCTTTTCAGCAGCTGCCACCGTGTTCTCTGCATCTCGGAGCCTGGGGAGCAACAAGAATTTCCAAGGTGGGATGCATGACGACTAGGTCAAAACCCAGGAAAGTTGTCCTGGAACACCTCCCATTGGCATGCCAAGAGTGAATTCAAGAGGCAGGAGAGCAGCAGCCACCGTCCCGCAGCTGTCTGCGAGCTTCGCACACAAGCCGGCTTCTTCGCGGCTTCGTTCTTCGCCTCTTGCAAGCTACCGCGATCTCCGGCTGCCGGAGGACAAGAAGCGGCTACTTCGCGCACAGATCACTGGAGCGGCAGCGGTGCGCTCCGAAGCGCCGCTTCTGCCGAAAGACGCCGGCAAGCGGCACTTGCTTTCGGCCAGCTCCGGAGCTGCGTATTCTGCCTCTCTAGTCGCCTACATCTTAGCCAAAGCTTCTCCGCTCCAGTTCTCAAGGAGAAAGTGTACCAGCACTGCTGACTTAGCCCGACCTTGCCAGGAAATAAGATTTGCTGCACATTCCAAGGACACTGCACTTTCCTGGGCAAGCTGCAACCTGCTGGCAGATGGCCGTGCTCTCTGCCCACTCCTGCCCAGTTCTTGGTACTAGCGGGCACGTTGCAGCCTGGCGAAGGCAAGAAAACCTGGAGAGCTGTCACAGAGCAGAAGGGCAGCTGAGATGCTGAAAAGCAGCAAAGCTGAACAGCCTGCCTCAGCTTCAGCAGTGTGTAATTGACTGAAGGCGAAAAACCAAGCAGCAGAGCAGCGGGCTTCTGTGCGCACTGAAGGCAATTGCAAGAATCCAGCAGCTGCTCTTGCCAAGCACAGGCAGCTGCCTAGGTTCTTGCTTCTTGACCAACTCACAGTTGCCCTTCTTTTCAGCAGCTGCCACCGTGTTCTCTGCATCTCGGAGCCTCTGGGGAGCAACAAGAATTTCCAAGGTGGGATGCATGACGACTAGGTCAAAACCCAGGAAAGTTGTCCTGGAACACCTCCCATTGGCATGCCAAGAGTGAATTCAAGAGGCAGGAGAGCAGCAGCCACCGTCCCGCAGCTGTCTGCGAGCTTCGCACACAAGCCGGCTTCTTCGCGGCTTCGTTCTTCGCCTCTTGCAAGCTACCGCGATCTCCGGCTGCCGGAGGACAAGAAGCGGCTACTTCGCGCACAGATCACTGGAGCGGCAGCGGTGCGCTCCGAAGCGCCGCTTCTGCCGAAAGACGCCGGCAAGCGGCACTTGCTTTCGGCCAGCTCCGGAGCTGCGTATTCTGCCTCTCTAGTCGCCTACATCTTAGCAAAAGCTTTCTCCGCTCCAGTTCTCAAGGAGAAAGTGTACCAGCACTGCTGACTTAGCCCGACTTTGCCAGGAAATAAGATTTGCTGCACATTCCAAGGACACTGCACTTTCCTGGGCAAGCTGCAACCTGCTGGCAGATGGCCGTGCTCTCTGCCCACTCCTGCCCAGTTCTGGTACTAGCGGGCACGTTGCAGCCTGGCGAAGGCAAGAAACCTGGAGAGCTGTCACAGAGCAGAAGGGCAGCTGAGATGCTGAAAAGCAGCAAAGCTGAACAGCCTGCCTCAGCTTCAGCAGTGTGTAATTGACTGAAGGCGAAAAAACAGCAGCAGCAGCAGCGGGCTTCTGTGCGCACTGAAGGCAATTGCAAGAATCCAGCAGCTGCTCCTTGCCAAGCACAGGCAGCTGCCTAGGTTCTTGCTTCTTGACCAACTCACAGTTGCCCTTCTTTCAGCAGCTGCCACCGTGTTCTCTGCATCTCGGAGCCTCTGGGGAGCAACAAGAATTTCCAAGGTGGGATGCATGACGACTAGGTCAAAACCCAGGAAAGTTGTCTGGAACACCTCCCATTGGCATGCAAGAGTGAATTCAAGAGGCAGGAGAGCAGCAGCCACCGTCCCGCAGCTGTCTGCGAGCTTCGCACACAAGCCGGCTTCTTCGCGGCTTCGTTCTTCGCCTCTTGCAAGCTACCGCGATCTCCGGCTGCCGGAGGACAAGAAGCGGCTACTTCGCGCACAGATCACTGGAGCGGCAGCGGTGCGCTCCGAAGCGCCGCTTCTGCCGAAAGACGCCGGCAAGCGGCACTTGCTTTCGGCCAGCTCCGGAGCTGCGTATTCTGCCTCTCTAGTCGCCTACATCTTAGCGGAAAAGCTTCTCCGCTTCCAGTTCTCAAGGAGAAAGTGTACCAGCACTGCTGACTTAGCCCGACCTTGCCAGGAAATAAGATTGCTGCACATTCCAAGGACACTGCACTTTCCTGGGCAAGCTGCAACCTGCGGCAGATGGCCGTGCTCTCTGCCCACTCCTGCCAGTTCTTGGTACTAGCGGGCACGTTGCAGCTGGCGAAGGCAAGAAACCTGGAGAGCTGTCACAGAGCAGAAGGGCAGCTGAGATGCTGAAAAGCAGCAAAGCC
>NC_071537.1:36366393-36413953 GCF_026979565.1 Vidua chalybeata
GAAAACCTCCCATTGGCATGCCAAGAGTGAATTCAAGAGGCAGGAGAGCAGCAAGCCACGTCCCGCAGCTGTCTGCGAGCTTCGCACACAAAGCCGGCTTCTTCGCGCTTCGTTCTTCGCCTCTTGCAAGCTACCGCGATCTCCGGCTGCCGGAGGACAAGAAAGGGCTACTTCGCGCACAGATCACTGGAGCGGCAGCGGTGGCTCCGAAGCGCCGCTTCTGCCGAAAGACGCCGGCAAGCGGCACTTGCTTTCGGCAAGCTCCGGAGCTGCGTTATTCTGCCTCTCTAGTCGCTACATCTTAGCGAAAAGCTTTTCCGCTCCAGTTCTCAAGGAGAAAGTGTACCAGCACTGCTCACTTAGCCGACCTTGCCAGGAAATAAGATTTGCTGCACATTCCAAGGACACTGCACTTTCCTGGGCAAGCTGCAACCTGCTGGCAGATGGCCGTGCTCTCTGCCCACTCCTGCCCAGTTCTTGGTACTAGCGGGCACGTTGCAGCCTGGCGAAGGCAAGAAACCTGGAGAGCTGTCACAGAGCAGAAGGGCAGCTGAGATGCTGAAAAGCAGCAAAGCGAACAGCTGCCTCAGCTTCAGCAGTGTGTAATTGACTGAAGGCGAAAAAACCAAGCAGCAGAGCAGCGGGCTTCTGTGCGCACTGAAGGCAATTGCAAGAATCCAGCAGCGGCTCCTTGCCAAGCACAGGCAGCTGCCTAGGTTCTTGCTTCTTGACCAACTCACAGTTGCCCTTCTTTTCAGCAGCTGCCACCGTTGTTCTCTGCATCTCGGAGCCTCTGGGAGCAACAAGAATTTCCAAGGTGGGATGCATGACGACTAGGTCAAAAACCCAGGAAAGTTGTCCTGGAACACCTCCCATTGCATGCCAAGAGTGAATTCAAGAGGCAGGAGAAGCAGCAGCCACCGTCCCGCAGCTGTCTGCGAGCTCGCAACAAGCCGCTTCTTCGCGGCTTCGTTCTTCGCCTCTGCAAGCTACCGCGATCTCGGCTTGCCGGAGGACAAGAAGCGGCTACTTCGCGCACAGATCACTGGAGCGGCAGAGCGGTGCGCTCCGAAGCGCCGCTTCTGCCGAAAGACGCCGGCAAGCGGCACTTGCTTTCGGCCAGCTCCGGAGCTGCGTATTCTGCCTCTCTAGTCGCCTACATCTTAGCCAAAAGCTTTTCCGCTCCAGTTCTCAAGGAGAAAGTGTACCAGCACTGCTGACTTAGCCCGACCTTGCCAGGAAATAAGATTTGCTGCACATTCCAAGGACACTGCACTTTCCTGGGCAAGCTGCAACCTGCTGGCAGATGGCCGTGCTCTCTGCCCACTCCTGCCCAGTTCTTGGTACTAGCGGGCACGTTGCAGCCTGGCGAAGGCAAGAAACCTGGAGAGCTGTCACAGAGCAGAAGGGCAGCTGAGATGCTGAAAAGCAGCAAGCTGAACAGCCTGCTCAGCTTCAGCAGTGTGTAATTGACTGAAGGCGAAAAACCAAGCAGCAGAGCAGCGGGCTTCTGTGCGCACTGAAGGCAATTGCAAGAATCCAGCAGCTGCTCCTTGCAGCACAGGCAGCTGCCTAGGTTCTTGCTTCTGACCAACTCACAGTTGCCCTTCTTTTCAGCAGCTGCCACCGTGTTCTCTGCATCTCGGAGCCTCTGGGGAGCAACAAGAATTTCAAGGTGGGATGCATGACGACTATGTCAAACCAGGAAAGTTGTCCTGGAACACCTTCATTGGCATGCAAGAGTGAATCAAGAGGCAGGAGAGCAGCAGCCACCGTCCCGCAGCTGTCTGCGAGCTTCGCACACAAGCCGGCTTCTTCGCGGCTTCGTTCTTCGCCTCTTGCAAGCTACCGCGATCTCCGGCTGCGGAGGACAAGAAGGCGGCTACTTCGCGCACAGATCACTGGAGCGGCAGCGGTGCGCTCCGAAGCGCCGCTTCTGCCAAAAACGCCGGCAAGCGGCACTTGCTTTCGGCCAGCTCCGGAGCTGCGTATTCTGCCTCTCTAGTCGCCTACATCTTAGCGAAAAGCTTTTCCGCTCAGTTCTCAAGGAGAAAGTGTACAGCACTGCTCACTTAGCCCGACCTTGCCAGGAAATAAGATTTGCTGCACATTCCAAGGACACTGCACTTTCCTGGGCAAGCTGCAACCTGCTGGCAGATGGCCGTGCTCTCTGCCCACTCCTGCCCAGTTCTTGGTACTAGCGGGCACGTTGCAGCCTGGCGAAGGCAAGAAAACCTGGAGAGCTGTCACAGAGCAGAAGGGCAGCTGAGATGCTGAAAAGCAGCAAAGCTGAACAGCCTGCCTCAGCTTCAGCAGTGTGTAATTGACTGAAGGCGAAAAACCAAGCAGCAGAGCAGCGGGCTTCTGTGCGCACTGAAGGCAATTGCAAGAATCCAGCAGCTGCTCCTTGCCAAGCACAGGCAGCTGCCTAGTTCTTGCTTCTTGACCAACTCACAGTTGCCCTTCTTTTCAGCAGCTGCCACCGTGTTCTCTGCATCTCGGAGCCTCTGGGGAGCAACAAGAATTTCCAAGGTGGGATGCATGACGACTAGGTCAAAACCCAGGAAAGTTGTCCTGGAACACCTCCCATTGGCATGCCAAGAGTGAATTCAAGAGGCAGGAGAGCAGCAGCCACCGTCCCGCAGCTGTCTGCGAGCTTCGCACACAAGCCGGCTTCTTCGCGGCTTCGTTCTTCGCCTCTTGCAAGCTACCGCGATCTCCGGCTGCCGGAGGACAAGAAGCGGCTACTTCGCGCACAGATCACTGGAGCGGCAGCGGTGCGCTCCGAAGCGCCGCTTCTGCCGAAAGACGCCGGCAAGCGGCACTTGCTTTCGGCCAGCTCCGGAGCTGCGTATTCTGCCTCTCTAGTCGCCTACATCTTAGCGAAAAGCTTTTCCGCTCCAGTTCTCAAGGAGAAAGTGTACCAGCACTGCTGACTTAGCCCGACCTTGCCAGGAAATAAGATTTGCTGCACATTCCAAGGACACTGCACTTTCCTGGGCAAGCTGCAACCTGCTGGCAGATGGCCGTGCTCTCTGCCCACTCCTGCCCAGTTCTTGGTACTAGCGGGCACGTTGCAGCCTGGCGAAGGCAAGAAACCTGGAGAGCTGTCACAGAGCAGAAGGGCAGCTGAGATGCTGAAAAGCAGCAAAGCTGAACAGCCTGCCTCAGCTTCAGCAGTGTGTAATTGACTGAAGGCGAAAAACCAAGCAGCAGAGCAGCGGGCTTCTGTGCGCACTGAAGGCAATTGCAAGAATCCAGCAGCTGCTCCTTGCCAAGCACAGGCAGCTGCCTAGGTTCTTGCTTCTTGACCAACTCACAGTTGCCCTTCTTTCAGCAGCTGCCACCGTGTTCTCTGCATCTCGGAGCCTCTGGGGAGCAACAAGAATTTCCAAGGTGGGATGCATGACGACTAGGTCAAAACCCAGGAAAGTTGTCCTGGAACACCTCCCATTGGCATGCCAAGAGTGAATTCAAGAGGCAGGAGAGCAGCAGCCACCGTCCCGCAGCTGTCTGCGAGCTTCGCACACAAGCCGGCTTCTTCGCGGCTTCGTTCTTCGCCTCTTGCAAGCTACCGCGATCTCCGGCTGCCGGAGGACAAGAAGCGGCTACTTCGCGCACAGATCACTGGAGCGGCAGCGGTGCGCTCCGAAGCGCCGCTTCTGCCGAAAGACGCCGGCAAGCGGCACTTGCTTTCGGCCAGCTCCGGAGCTGCGTATTCTGCCTCTCTAGTCGCCTACATCTTAGCGAAAAGCTTCTCCGCTCCAGTTCTCAAGGAGAAAGTGTACCAGCACTGCTGACTTAGCCCGACCTTGCCAGGAAATAAGATTTGCTGCACATTCCAAGGACACTGCACTTTCCTGGGCAAGCTGCAACCTGCTGGCAGATGGCCGTGCTCTCTGCCCACTCCTGCCCAGTTCTTGGTACTAGCGGGCACGTTGCAGCCTGGCGAAGGCAAGAAACCTGGAGAGCTGTCACAGAGCAGAAGGGCAGCTGAGATGCTGAAAAGCAGCAAAGCTGAACAGCCTGCCTCAGCTTCAGCAGTGTGTAATTGACTGAAGGCGAAAAACCAAGCAGCAGAGCAGCGGGCTTCTGTGCGCACTGAAGGCAATTGCAAGAATCCAGCAGCTGCTCCTTGCCAAGCACAGGCAGCTGCCTAGGTTCTTGCTTCTTGACCAACTCACAGTTGCCCTTCTTTTCAGCAGCTGCCACCGTGTTCTCTGCATCTCGGAGCCTCTGGGGAGCAACAGAATTTCCAAGGTGGGATGCATGACGACTAGGTCAAAACCCAGGAAAGTTGTCCTGGAACACCTCCCATTGGCATGCCAAGAGTGAATTCAAGAGGCAGGAGAGCAGCAGCCACCGTCCCGCAGCTGTCTGCGAGCTTCGCACACAAGCCGGCTTCTTCGCGGCTTCGTTCTTCGCCTCTTGCAAGCTACCGCGATCTCCGGCTGCCGGAGGACAAGAAGCGGCTACTTCGCGCACAGATCACTGGAGCGGCAGCGGTGCGCTCCGAAGCGCCGCTTCTGCCGAAAGACGCCGGCAAGCGGCACTTGCTTTCGGCCAGCTCCGGAGCTGCGTATTCTGCCTCTCTAGTCGCCTACATCTTAGCGAAAAGCTTCTCCGCTCCAGTTCTCAAGGAGAAAGTGTACCAGCACTGCTGACTTAGCCCGACCTTGCCAGGAAATAAGATTTGCTGCACATTCCAAGGACACTGCACTTTCCTGGGCAAGCTGCAACCTGCTGGCAGATGGCCGTGCTCTCTGCCCACTCCTGCCCAGTTCTTGGTACTAGCGGGCACGTTGCAGCCTGGCGAAGGCAAGAAACCTGGAGAGCTGTCACAGAGCAGAAGGGCAGCTGAGATGCTGAAAAGCAGCAAAGCTGAACAGCCTGCCTCAGCTTCAGCAGTGTGTAATTGACTGAAGGCGAAAAACCAAGCAGCAGAGCAGCGGGCTTCTGTGCGCACTGAAGGCAATTGCAAGAATCCAGCAGCTGCTCCTTGCCAAGCACAGGCAGCTGCCTAGGTTCTTGCTTCTTGACCAACTCACAGTTGCCCTTCTTTTCAGCAGCTGCCACCGTGTTCTCTGCATCTCGGAGCCTCTGGGGAGCAACAAGAATTTCCAAGGTGGGATGCATGACGACTAGGTCAAAACCCAGGAAAGTTGTCCTGGAACACCTCCCATTGGCATGCCAAGAGTGAATTCAAGAGGCAGGAGAGCAGCAGCCACCGTCCCGCAGCTGTCTGCGAGCTTCGCACACAAGCCGGCTTCTTCGCGGCTTCGTTCTTCGCCTCTTGCAAGCTACCGCGATCTCCGGCTGCCGGAGGACAAGAAGCGGCTACTTCGCGCACAGATCACTGGAGCGGCAGCGGTGCGCTCCGAAGCGCCGCTTCTGCCGAAAGACGCCGGCAAGCGGCACTTGCTTTCGGCCAGCTCCGGAGCTGCGTATTCTGCCTCTCTAGTCGCCTACATCTTAGCGAAAAGCTTCTCCGCTCCAGTTCTCAAGGAGAAAGTGTACCAGCACTGCTGACTTAGCCCGACCTTGCCAGGAAATAAGATTTGCTGCACATTCCAAGGACACTGCACTTTCCTGGGCAAGCTGCAACCTGCTGGCAGATGGCCGTGCTCTCTGCCCACTCCTGCCCAGTTCTTGGTACTAGCGGGCACGTTGCAGCCTGGCGAAGGCAAGAAACCTGGAGAGCTGTCACAGAGCAGAAGGGCAGCTGAGATGCTGAAAAGCAGCAAAGCTGAACAGCCTGCCTCAGCTTCAGCAGTGTGTAATTGACTGAAGGCGAAAAACCAAGCAGCAGAGCAGCGGGCTTCTGTGCGCACTGAAGGCAATTGCAAGAATCCAGCAGCTGCTCCTTGCCAAGCACAGGCAGCTGCCTAGGTTCTTGCTTCTTGACCAACTCACAGTTGCCCTTCTTTTCAGCAGCTGCCACCGTGTTCTCTGCATCTCGGAGCCTCTGGGGAGCAACAAGAATTTCCAAGGTGGGATGCATGACGACTAGGTCAAAACCCAGGAAAGTTGTCCTGGAACACCTCCCATTGGCATGCCAAGAGTGAATTCAAGAGGCAGGAGAGCAGCAGCCAC
This sequence comes from Vidua chalybeata, assembly GCF_026979565.1. Classification (NCBI taxonomy): domain Eukaryota; kingdom Metazoa; phylum Chordata; class Aves; order Passeriformes; family Viduidae; genus Vidua; species Vidua chalybeata. The sequence continues at coordinate 36,372,487 of NC_071537.1, forward strand.
CGTCCCGCAGCTGTCTGCGAGCTTCGCACACAAGCCGGCTTCTTCGCGGCTTCGTTCTTCGCCTCTTGCAAGCTACCGCGATCTCCGGCTGCCGGAGGACAAGAAGCGGCTACTTCGCGCACAGATCACTGGAGCGGCAGCGGTGCGCTCCGAAGCGCCGCTTCTGCCGAAAGACGCCGGCAAGCGGCACTTGCTTTCGGCCAGCTCCGGAGCTGCGTATTCTGCCTCTCTAGTCGCCTACATCTTAGCGAAAAGCTTCTCCGCTCCAGTTCTCAAGGAGAAAGTGTACCAGCACTGCTGACTTAGCCCGACCTTGCCAGGAAATAAGATTTGCTGCACATTCCAAGGACACTGCACTTTCCTGGGCAAGCTGCAACCTGCTGGCAGATGGCCGTGCTCTCTGCCCACTCCTGCCCAGTTCTTGGTACTAGCGGGCACGTTGCAGCCTGGCGAAGGCAAGAAACCTGGAGAGCTGTCACAGAGCAGAAGGGCAGCTGAGATGCTGAAAAGCAGCAAAGCTGAACAGCCTGCCTCAGCTTCAGCAGTGTGTAATTGACTGAAGGCGAAAAACCAAGCAGCAGAGCAGCGGGCTTCTGTGCGCACTGAAGGCAATTGCAAGAATCCAGCAGCTGCTCCTTGCCAAGCACAGGCAGCTGCCTAGGTTCTTGCTTCTTGACCAACTCACAGTTGCCCTTCTTTTCAGCAGCTGCCACCGTGTTCTCTGCATCTCGGAGCCTCTGGGGAGCAACAAGAATTTCCAAGGTGGGATGCATGACGACTAGGTCAAAACCCAGGAAAGTTGTCCTGGAACACCTCCCATTGGCATGCCAAGAGTGAATTCAAGAGGCAGGAGAGCAGCAGCCACCGTCCCGCAGCTGTCTGCGAGCTTCGCACACAAGCCGGCTTCTTCGCGGCTTCGTTCTTCGCCTCTTGCAAGCTACCGCGATCTCCGGCTGCCGGAGGACAAGAAGCGGCTACTTCGCGCACAGATCACTGGAGCGGCAGCGGTGCGCTCCGAAGCGCCGCTTCTGCCGAAAGACGCCGGCAAGCGGCACTTGCTTTCGGCCAGCTCCGGAGCTGCGTATTCTGCCTCTCTAGTCGCCTACATCTTAGCGAAAAGCTTCTCCGCTCCAGTTCTCAAGGAGAAAGTGTACCAGCACTGCTGACTTAGCCCGACCTTGCCAGGAAATAAGATTTGCTGCACATTCCAAGGACACTGCACTTTCCTGGGCAAGCTGCAACCTGCTGGCAGATGGCCGTGCTCTCTGCCCACTCCTGCCCAGTTCTTGGTACTAGCGGGCACGTTGCAGCCTGGCGAAGGCAAGAAACCTGGAGAGCTGTCACAGAGCAGAAGGGCAGCTGAGATGCTGAAAAGCAGCAAAGCTGAACAGCCTGCCTCAGCTTCAGCAGTGTGTAATTGACTGAAGGCGAAAAACCAAGCAGCAGAGCAGCGGGCTTCTGTGCGCACTGAAGGCAATTGCAAGAATCCAGCAGCTGCTCCTTGCCAAGCACAGGCAGCTGCCTAGGTTCTTGCTTCTTGACCAACTCACAGTTGCCCTTCTTTTCAGCAGCTGCCACCGTGTTCTCTGCATCTCGGAGCCTCTGGGGAGCAACAAGAATTTCCAAGGTGGGATGCATGACGACTAGGTCAAAACCCAGGAAAGTTGTCCTGGAACACCTCCCATTGGCATGCCAAGAGTGAATTCAAGAGGCAGGAGAGCAGCAGCCACCGTCCCGCAGCTGTCTGCGAGCTTCGCACACAAGCCGGCTTCTTCGCGGCTTCGTTCTTCGCCTCTTGCAAGCTACCGCGATCTCCGGCTGCCGGAGGACAAGAAGCGGCTACTTCGCGCACAGATCACTGGAGCGGCAGCGGTGCGCTCCGAAGCGCCGCTTCTGCCGAAAGACGCCGGCAAGCGGCACTTGCTTTCGGCCAGCTCCGGAGCTGCGTATTCTGCCTCTCTAGTCGCCTACATCTTAGCGAAAAGCTTCTCCGCTCCAGTTCTCAAGGAGAAAGTGTACCAGCACTGCTGACTTAGCCCGACCTTGCCAGGAAATAAGATTTGCTGCACATTCCAAGGACACTGCACTTTCCTGGGCAAGCTGCAACCTGCTGGCAGATGGCCGTGCTCTCTGCCCACTCCTGCCCAGTTCTTGGTACTAGCGGGCACGTTGCAGCCTGGCGAAGGCAAGAAACCTGGAGAGCTGTCACAGAGCAGAAGGGCAGCTGAGATGCTGAAAAGCAGCAAAGCTGAACAGCCTGCCTCAGCTTCAGCAGTGTGTAATTGACTGAAGGCGAAAAACCAAGCAGCAGAGCAGCGGGCTTCTGTGCGCACTGAAGGCAATTGCAAGAATCCAGCAGCTGCTCCTTGCCAAGCACAGGCAGCTGCCTAGGTTCTTGCTTCTTGACCAACTCACAGTTGCCCTTCTTTTCAGCAGCTGCCACCGTGTTCTCTGCATCTCGGAGCCTCTGGGGAGCAACAAGAATTTCCAAGGTGGGATGCATGACGACTAGGTCAAAACCCAGGAAAGTTGTCCTGGAACACCTCCCATTGGCATGCCAAGAGTGAATTCAAGAGGCAGGAGAGCAGCAGCCACCGTCCCGCAGCTGTCTGCGAGCTTCGCACACAAGCCGGCTTCTTCGCGGCTTCGTTCTTCGCCTCTTGCAAGCTACCGCGATCTCCGGCTGCCGGAGGACAAGAAGCGGCTACTTCGCGCACAGATCACTGGAGCGGCAGCGGTGCGCTCCGAAGCGCCGCTTCTGCCGAAAGACGCCGGCAAGCGGCACTTGCTTTCGGCCAGCTCCGGAGCTGCGTATTCTGCCTCTCTAGTCGCCTACATCTTAGCGAAAAGCTTTTCCGCTCCAGTTCTCAAGGAGAAAGTGTACCAGCACTGCTGACTTAGCCCGACCTTGCCAGGAAATAAGATTTGCTGCACATTCCAAGGACACTGCACTTTCCTGGGCAAGCTGCAACCTGCTGGCAGATGGCCGTGCTCTCTGCCCACTCCTGCCCAGTTCTTGGTACTAGCGGGCACGTTGCAGCCTGGCGAAGGCAAGAAACCTGGAGAGCTGTCACAGAGCAGAAGGGCAGCTGAGATGCTGAAAAGCAGCAAAGCTGAACAGCCTGCCTCAGCTTCAGCAGTGTGTAATTGACTGAAGGCGAAAAACCAAGCAGCAGAGCAGCGGGCTTCTGTGCGCACTGAAGGCAATTGCAAGAATCCAGCAGCTGCTCCTTGCCAAGCACAGGCAGCTGCCTAGGTTCTTGCTTCTTGACCAACTCACAGTTGCCCTTCTTTTCAGCAGCTGCCACCGTGTTCTCTGCATCTCGGAGCCTCTGGGGAGCAACAAGAATTTCCAAGGTGGGATGCATGACGACTAGGTCAAAACCCAGGAAAGTTGTCCTGGAACACCTCCCATTGGCATGCCAAGAGTGAATTCAAGAGGCAGGAGAGCAGCAGCCACCGTCCCGCAGCTGTCTGCGAGCTTCGCACACAAGCCGGCTTCTTCGCGGCTTCGTTCTTCGCCTCTTGCAAGCTACCGCGATCTCCGGCTGCCGGAGGACAAGAAGCGGCTACTTCGCGCACAGATCACTGGAGCGGCAGCGGTGCGCTCCGAAGCGCCGCTTCTGCCGAAAGACGCCGGCAAGCGGCACTTGCTTTCGGCCAGCTCCGGAGCTGCGTATTCTGCCTCTCTAGTCGCCTACATCTTAGCGAAAAGCTTTTCCGCTCCAGTTCTCAAGGAGAAAGTGTACCAGCACTGCTGACTTAGCCCGACCTTGCCAGGAAATAAGATTTGCTGCACATTCCAAGGACACTGCACTTTCCTGGGCAAGCTGCAACCTGCTGGCAGATGGCCGTGCTCTCTGCCCACTCCTGCCCAGTTCTTGGTACTAGCGGGCACGTTGCAGCCTGGCGAAGGCAAGAAACCTGGAGAGCTGTCACAGAGCAGAAGGGCAGCTGAGATGCTGAAAAGCAGCAAAGCTGAACAGCCTGCCTCAGCTTCAGCAGTGTGTAATTGACTGAAGGCGAAAAACCAAGCAGCAGAGCAGCGGGCTTCTGTGCGCACTGAAGGCAATTGCAAGAATCCAGCAGCTGCTCCTTGCCAAGCACAGGCAGCTGCCTAGGTTCTTGCTTCTTGACCAACTCACAGTTGCCCTTCTTTTCAGCAGCTGCCACCGTGTTCTCTGCATCTCGGAGCCTCTGGGGAGCAACAAGAATTTCCAAGGTGGGATGCATGACGACTAGGTCAAAACCCAGGAAAGTTGTCCTGGAACACCTCCCATTGGCATGCCAAGAGTGAATTCAAGAGGCAGGAGAGCAGCAGCCACCGTCCCGCAGCTGTCTGCGAGCTTCGCACACAAGCCGGCTTCTTCGCGGCTTCGTTCTTCGCCTCTTGCAAGCTACCGCGATCTCCGGCTGCCGGAGGACAAGAAGCGGCTACTTCGCGCACAGATCACTGGAGCGGCAGCGGTGCGCTCCGAAGCGCCGCTTCTGCCGAAAGACGCCGGCAAGCGGCACTTGCTTTCGGCCAGCTCCGGAGCTGCGTATTCTGCCTCTCTAGTCGCCTACATCTTAGCGAAAAGCTTTTCCGCTCCAGTTCTCAAGGAGAAAGTGTACCAGCACTGCTGACTTAGCCCGACCTTGCCAGGAAATAAGATTTGCTGCACATTCCAAGGACACTGCACTTTCCTGGGCAAGCTGCAACCTGCTGGCAGATGGCCGTGCTCTCTGCCCACTCCTGCCCAGTTCTTGGTACTAGCGGGCACGTTGCAGCCTGGCGAAGGCAAGAAACCTGGAGAGCTGTCACAGAGCAGAAGGGCAGCTGAGATGCTGAAAAGCAGCAAAGCTGAACAGCCTGCCTCAGCTTCAGCAGTGTGTAATTGACTGAAGGCGAAAAACCAAGCAGCAGAGCAGCGGGCTTCTGTGCGCACTGAAGGCAATTGCAAGAATCCAGCAGCTGCTCCTTGCCAAGCACAGGCAGCTGCCTAGGTTCTTGCTTCTTGACCAACTCACAGTTGCCCTTCTTTTCAGCAGCTGCCACCGTGTTCTCTGCATCTCGGAGCCTCTGGGGAGCAACAAGAATTTCCAAGGTGGGATGCATGACGACTAGGTCAAAACCCAGGAAAGTTGTCCTGGAACACCTCCCATTGGCATGCCAAGAGTGAATTCAAGAGGCAGGAGAGCAGCAGCCACCGTCCCGCAGCTGTCTGCGAGCTTCGCACACAAGCCGGCTTCTTCGCGGCTTCGTTCTTCGCCTCTTGCAAGCTACCGCGATCTCCGGCTGCCGGAGGACAAGAAGCGGCTACTTCGCGCACAGATCACTGGAGCGGCAGCGGTGCGCTCCGAAGCGCCGCTTCTGCCGAAAGACGCCGGCAAGCGGCACTTGCTTTCGGCCAGCTCCGGAGCTGCGTATTCTGCCTCTCTAGTCGCCTACATCTTAGCGAAAAGCTTTTCCGCTCCAGTTCTCAAGGAGAAAGTGTACCAGCACTGCTGACTTAGCCCGACCTTGCCAGGAAATAAGATTTGCTGCACATTCCAAGGACACTGCACTTTCCTGGGCAAGCTGCAACCTGCTGGCAGATGGCCGTGCTCTCTGCCCACTCCTGCCCAGTTCTTGGTACTAGCGGGCACGTTGCAGCCTGGCGAAGGCAAGAAACCTGGAGAGCTGTCACAGAGCAGAAGGGCAGCTGAGATGCTGAAAAGCAGCAAAGCTGAACAGCCTGCCTCAGCTTCAGCAGTGTGTAATTGACTGAAGGCGAAAAACCAAGCAGCAGAGCAGCGGGCTTCTGTGCGCACTGAAGGCAATTGCAAGAATCCAGCAGCTGCTCCTTGCCAAGCACAGGCAGCTGCCTAGGTTCTTGCTTCTTGACCAACTCACAGTTGCCCTTCTTTTCAGCAGCTGCCACCGTGTTCTCTGCATCTCGGAGCCTCTGGGGAGCAACAAGAATTTCCAAGGTGGGATGCATGACGACTAGGTCAAAACCCAGGAAAGTTGTCCTGGAACACCTCCCATTGGCATGCCAAGAGTGAATTCAAGAGGCAGGAGAGCAGCAGCCACCGTCCCGCAGCTGTCTGCGAGCTTCGCACACAAGCCGGCTTCTTCGCGGCTTCGTTCTTCGCCTCTTGCAAGCTACCGCGATCTCCGGCTGCCGGAGGACAAGAAGCGGCTACTTCGCGCACAGATCACTGGAGCGGCAGCGGTGCGCTCCGAAGCGCCGCTTCTGCCGAAAGACGCCGGCAAGCGGCACTTGCTTTCGGCCAGCTCCGGAGCTGCGTATTCTGCCTCTCTAGTCGCCTACATCTTAGCGAAAAGCTTTTCCGCTTCAGTTCTCAAGGAGAAAGTGTACCAGCACTGCTCACTTAGCCCGACCTTGCCAGGAAATAAGATTTGCTGCACATTCCAAGGACACTGCACTTTCCTGGGCAAGCTGCAACCTGCTGGCAGATGGCCGTGCTCTCTGCCCACTCCTGCCCAGTTCTTGGTACTAGCGGGCACGTTGCAGCCTGGCGAAGGCAAGAAACCTGGAGAGCTGTCACAGAGCAGAAGGGCAGCTGAGATGCTGAAAAGCAGCAAAGCTGAACAGCCTGCCTCAGCTTCAGCAGTGTGTAATTGACTGAAGGCGAAAAACCAAGCAGCAGAGCAGCGGGCTTCTGTGCGCACTGAAGGCAATTGCAAGAATCCAGCAGCTGCTCCTTGCCAAGCACAGGCAGCTGCCTAGGTTCTTGCTTCTTGACCAACTCACAGTTGCCCTTCTTTTCAGCAGCTGCCACCGTGTTCTCTGCATCTCGGAGCCTCTGGGGAGCAACAGAATTTCCAAGGTGGGATGCATGACGACTAGGTCAAAACCCAGGAAAGTTGTCCTGGAACACCTCCCATTGGCATGCCAAGAGTGAATTCAAGAGGCAGGAGAGCAGCAGCCACCGTCCCGCAGCTGTCTGCGAGCTTCGCACACAAGCCGGCTTCTTCGCGGCTTCGTTCTTCGCCTCTTGCAAGCTACCGCGATCTCCGGCTGCCGGAGGACAAGAAGCGGCTACTTCGCGCACAGATCACTGGAGCGGCAGCGGTGCGCTCCGAAGCGCCGCTTCTGCCGAAAGACGCCGGCAAGCGGCACTTGCTTTCGGCCAGCTCCGGACCTGCGTATTCTGCCTCTCTAGTCGCCTACATCTTAGCGAAAAGCTTTCCGCTCCAGTTCTCAAGGAGAAAGTGTACCAGCACTGCTGACTTAGCCCGACCTTGCCAGGAAATAAGATTTGCTGCACATTCAAGGACACTGCACTTTCCTGGGCAAGCTGCAACCTGCTGGCAGATGGCCGTGCTCTCTGCCCACTCCTGCCAGTTCTTGGTACTAGCGGGCACGTTGCAGCCTGGCGAAGGGAAGAAACCTCTGAAACGATACGCGGAATAAATAAATAGACTCCATAACCTGGGGTAGTTATGAAGTGGGTATGTATGTCAGCGCCTGGCACAAGTGAGATAGCTCTCCAAAACTTGTGCCCCGAGCCTCAGTCTGACCCACACTTTTATTCTTAAAGACGTTCTGCCGGAGCCTTCCCCCAGATTGGGGTGACTCCGGGTGGTGGTAAAGTCTCTCCTCCAACCCGTGCCTTCAAAGAAAGACTCAGTAGTCTTCAGTCATCTGGTCTCAAGGCAGTTTATTGCATGTTATCTCAAGGCACACAGACTCCCTGACATTGTCCCTGATTTCTTCTCCCTCTGCGTCTCTCTCTGCGTCTCTCTTCGTCTTCTTCTCTGTCTCCGTCTCTGTCCCTGTCTCTGTCCCTGTCTCCGTCTCTGTCCCTCGAGGGGCTGGTGCCATCTTTTCTATCACACATTACGTATTAGGTGTTTATAGTTTTTCCCCAATGCCTATTACCTATGTTGAACAGTGACTTTCTACTCTAAACCAATCTGTGAGTGCCAACACCACCAAGAACATGGGGAATAGGAAGAAGAAAGAAGGAGGACAGGGCACGCCCAAATCCCTCCATCTTAGAACCTCTGACCCCCATGTACAAAACTCAGACCCCTCTGTACAAGGCCTAAAACCCCCCTGTACAGCACTCAAAAATCCTACCTTTCACTTTGTGACTACTTCTATTATAATATCTAAACTTTGTGATTTCTTGTTCTTCCTGCAAGGTTGGTAAATTGTTCCATGGGTCAGACTCAAGACCACAGGGGTTCCTGGCCGCCTGCCAGGGTCTCAGAGGCTTCTGCCCTGGGCCCGGAACATCCAAGAGTGTCTGAGGGACACCTTGGGTTCCGACAACGTTCCATATGTAATACACTGCACAACTTTTTCATGCGTATTCAACCCCTGGCCCCGCCTGTCCTCGCTTCTCATGCTAAGTAAGTCCACGCCCTTCTGGGCATGCGTGGTTTGCTGTGGTGGTCGTACGGGGGGTCTCTTGGTGGTCCTGAGGCTGAAGATTGTGGTCTTCCTCATGATTGAACTTTTGAACTTTTCCTCTCTGCGCGTGCGCTTTTGGTCCTTTGGTGCTTATCTGAGTAGGTCTGTCAGTCTTGATAGGCTTGGAGACAGAGGAGCTTCTTTATCTGGGTTCTTTGCTTCTTCTGGTATTGTTCTTTATGCAAGAAGCTTCCGAAATTTGCATTTTCCTATGCCCTTTGTACTAGGCAGAGGTTTCTTAAGTAAAAGGTTGAAAATTCAACGCATAACTCTACAAGATAAATTAGAAATGCTTAATTCATTTTGTTAACCTAACTCTAAAAATCTCTGCTTCAGTCCCCCCTTTTTCTTAAAATATAGTCAATTCTTTTACTACAGGGGTCTTGATTTAAATTCTGATCTACTATCATGACCGTCCTCTTTCAGTAAGATTCTATGAGTTCTAGAGAGTGATGTCAGACTGGCCATGTGTTTTAACATCCTCGAATTCTACATGAGTGTTAAAGTAGACATCATTAAACTTACAGTAACTAAAATTAATAGAATTATAATTGGGTGACATAAAGTCTTCTAAACAGTGTATTTCACTAGTTATGACTTGTGTTTATTAGCTAGTGATTGGTGCTGGATACACCAAGTTGAGAGACTTAACATACAGGAGGTTAGTGACATGTCTTGGGTAGACATTCTCTTTCGCACCCCATATGGTTTTTCATAAAGCAATTCAAAGTGGTTTAGCTTTTCTTTAGTCTTGGGTTTGGTTCGGATCTGCAGTAGTGCTAATGGGAGGGATTGAGTCCATGACAAATTAGCTTCTTGTCCCAATTGTACAATTTGTTGTTTGATCAAATGATTCATTTTTTTTTACCTGACCACTTGATTGTGGGTTATATGGGGTGTGAAGTTCTCAGTCTATGTTCAAGTATTGGCTAACTTGTTGCACGAATTTTACAATAAAATCTGGTCCTCTATTTGAGGAGATTGTGGCCAGGACTCTAAAGCGTGGTATGTTTTCTTGTACCAATACCTTAGTTACTTCTTGAGCTTTAGAAGTCCTGATGGGGAATGCTTCTGGCCATCCTGAAAAGGTATCTGTTAGCACCAGTAAAAACTTATACCCCCCTTTTCTTGGCAATTCTGTACAATCAATCTGCCATTGCTGCTCCGGCCCATGACCCTTCCTAATCTGGCTAAGCTTTGGTTTGGGAGTATTTTTGGGGTTGGTCTGGAGGCAAAGGTCACATTGTCGAGTTGTAAATGTCTAGTTATGATAGAGCATCAATACCCCAATGGTTTTCTGGTGTTCTTCCTTTATTAGGGACCATAATAAATAGGAGGGTAGAACTAATTTTCCTTCTATGGTGGCCCATCCCTCTTGGTTATAGTCTCCTTTTTGCTCATAGATTAATTTTTTTTCTAGTTTGTTGTATCTTGGCTTACCTTTAGGGGAAATTTGCCCGTCTGGAATCAGGGCTGCCTCAGTTATGACCTCAATTCTTGCTGCTTCTTTTGCTTCCCTATCTGCCAGCTCGTTTCCTTCTTCCAATTCTGAGTTTATCTTCTGATGCGCCTTAATGTGCATGATCGCTACTTTCTCTGGCAACTGGACTGCTTCTAGAAGTCGCAGTACTTCTGATGCATCTTTAATATTTTTCCCTTGAGAGTTCGGCAGTCCTCTCTCTTTCTAAATGGCTCTGTGAGCATGCACTACTCCAAATGCATACTTCGAGTCCGTGTAGATGTTTATTTCTTTCCCTCTTGCCAATTCTAGGGCCCGAGTTAGAGCAATTATCTCGGCCTTCTGTGCAGAGGTATTTGTTGGCAGGGGCCCAGATGATATTACTTCCTTGCACGTTGTAACTGCCTACCCGGCGTGCCGTTTTCCACTGATGATATAACTGCTTCCATCAGTAAACGAGACTTCTGCATTCTCCAGAGGGGTGTCCTTCGAGTCAGGGCAGCTGGAGTAGGTGGCTTCAATGGTCTCCAGGCAGTCATGTTCCACTGGTTCCCCTTGGTTTCTACTGAGGAAGGAGGCTGGATTGACAATGTTAGTCACTACTATCTCTACATCATCTTGCTCCACTATGATAGCTTGGTATCTCAGGAGCCGTTGTGGGGAAAGCCAATGCCCACCTTTTACCTCTAGCACTGCAGACACTGTGTGAGACACTAGCACAGTTCTTTTCTGGCCTAGGGTGAATCTGTGTGCCTCTTGGATGTTCAGTACGACTGCTGCAACAACTCTGAGGCACCCAGGCCACCCTTTAGCTGCTGTATCCAATTGCTTAGAGAAGTAAGCCACTGCTCTCCGATATGGGCCGAGGTCCTGTGCTAGTATTCCTAAGGCGATTCCTTGCTTCTCATGGGAGAATAAAAGGAAAGGCTTACTCACGTCCGGCAATCTCAGGGCTGGAGCTGACATGAGGGCTTTTTTCAGCTGGTTGAAAGCTTGCGTAGCTTCCTTTGTCTCTTGGATGTTCCTGCTTTCAGTTGCAATCAGTTCATATAAGGGCTTAACAAACAGTCCATAGTTATAGATCCATAACCTGCACCACCCTGTCATCCTCAGGAAAGTTCGTAGTTCCTTTACAGTCTGAGGTTTTGGGGTCTGGCATATTGCCTCCTTCCGGTTTCGGCCCAAGGTACGTTGTCTAGCACTGACTTCGTAGCCCAGATAAGTTACTTTCTGTTTTACTACTTGGGCTTTTTTCTTTGATACTCGGTACCCTTGGAGCCCCAAAAAGTTCAAGAGGCTTATCGTCCAGGCCATGCATGCTTCCCTTGTCCGTGTGGCTATCAGGATGTCATCTACGTACTGTAGCAACTTCCCTTCCTCTGGAGGGGCTTCTCAGGTCTCTAATTCTTTTGCAAGTTGTTCTCCAAACAAAGTGGGTGAGTTTTTGAATCCTTGTGGGAGTCTGGTCCATGTCAGTTGAGTTCTTCGCCCGCTCTTAGGATTTTCCCATTCAAATGCAAAAATTTTCTGGCTTCGTGGATAGGAAGGCAAAAGAAGGCATCTTTTAAATCTAAAACGGTAAACCAAGTTAGCTCGGCTGTTAAGCAAGTTAATAACGTGTAGGGATTGGCCACCACAGGATACAGATCCTCGGTTACCTTGTTTATGGCCCGCAGATCCTGTACTAACCGGTATGACCCATCAGGTTTACAAACTGGTAGGATAGGGGTATTAACACTTACATAACATAAGTTGTAACAAGGTATTATAGACAATATCATGGTCATCAATGGAAGCAATATTTGATTGAACTTTTTCAGTTCTGAGGGTTCGTAACTTGTGTTTGTCAGTCACAGCAGGGAAGCACAGTGAGGCTGCTTAACAGGGCAGGATGCATACATATACTTTCCTTCGTCTACATTCACTTCACTTTATTTTTACTTACTCTTACACATAACAAAACAACCACAACAACAAGGTACCTTTTATTTTTCAACACACCTATTACACTTTTAGGTGTCCCTGGCTAGTCCCAGTGTTCTTGGATACCCCTCAATCTAGCTGTGTGGTTCCCAACTCTAGATCCTGTCAGACTTATCTTCAAACTGGCAAAATTTTTACTCAATCTTGGGTGCTCTCAACAACCCAGCAAACTTAATTCTGGCTGCTCTTGGAATGTTAATCCCTCAACCCAGCAGGTTTGACTTAACCCTGGATGCTCTTGGAACATTAATCCCTCAATCCAGCAGGTTTGATCTTGGATGTTCTTGGGCATTCTTATCCCTCAATCCAGCAGAATTTTTAGGGGCCCCTCCTACACATTTTACCTTTTATTTTTCCCCAATAGATTATGCCAAGAAAACCCTCTTTTTACCTTTTAATTAATTTTTTTTCTAATTAATTACCTTTTCCTCCCCCCCCCCCCCCCCACTAAGGGGTCCCACTCTTTCTCTGAGACCCAGTCCCAGGGGGGGGTTCTCTCACTCTTTTTATCACTCGCTTAGTCTCTTTACTGGCCGCTTTTCTCGCGAAAAAGACGGAAACGCAGCATGGGAGACTGCCGCTCTCGCTTAGCAGGTCTGGGGTAACCAGCCCGCCTCTCATTCACACACATTCATCCCCCCTTTATTCGCCCTGTAATGCAAAGGATCTCCCAGTTGCCGAGCCGTGGGGGCTTTTAGGCACTCGGCACGAAGCTCGGATAGCTGGTACATCTGAGGGTCCACCAGAAGAACGGGAGGGACACTCGGGCTGCTGAAATCCTGCTCGTTGATTGAAGGGTCACAGAAGGGGCAAACAGGGAGACAACGAAGCAGAAGGGAGGCAGATTCCGAGAGCCCCGAAGGGCGGGGTGAGGATTCTTTTACTGCGTAGGGGTAGGAGGGTTTAGCATTCGAGGGTACAATCGGGATGTGATAACTGTGGTAACTTGTTTGTTCATCAAGGAATTGGAATATTAAAGGAGGAAAAATAAAATTAAAGTATGAGGGACTAGCTTGCTTGTTAGGAGATAGGGGAAGCATCTGTGAAGTTGGGAAACAGCAACTTGTGGGTTTTACTAAAAAAAGGACAATAAAGAAGCAACTGCTACAAACCGCAAGGCTATAGGCATATTGCAAGGCTATAGACATATTGCAAAACGCAAGACCGCAAGTATGATTAATCACCATTTAGGGAGCTTTTCTTAGCTTCTCTTGCAGACACAGGCTAAGGATGTTGGGGGATGGCCGGAGCTGATTATGAAATCAGCGACCACCAGGCAACAGCCACCGGACTAGACAACGTAGGAGTGCTCCGGGTACGCCCATCACTGTCCGGAACCGATTGTGAAACCAACGATCACCTGCCTCGACACAACGCAGACACGATGCAGAGGGATGCTCAAGCTACGCCCACCGCTATGGCAAGAGACGCGAATGAAGAAACCTCCAAGAAACTATAAAAGAGACTGAATAAGGGGGGGTGGGGTGTGGGGCACTGCAGCGTGGGACACTGCAGGAGGGGCGGTTAGGAGACCCCTACCCACCCAGCGCTGTTTTGCTTGCTACTGCTTGCTGTAATTAATAAAATTCCAATTGACCTTAAAAAGGCTGAATCAAATTATTCGCCTCAATTTATCACAATTTGGTGCCGTGACTCGGATAAAGGAAACCCGGGACGGAGGCCCCACTAGCGTGAGGCGCCCCACCGCCTTTTTGCGGTGGACCTAAGCGGGGGCTTCCTCCTTGGGCCTTTACCGACGAACCTAAAACTCAGTAGCAAGCAAAGTTACCCCCATTAATCTTTGTGCACGAAGAACCGCGGAAGAGTGAACACGCAGGAAGCGTAAGTAGCCCCCGGTGGGTTTTTTCCAGGGTTGATTCAAACCTGCTGGATTGAGGGATTAATATTCCAAGAGCATCCAGGGTTGATTCAACCTGCTGGATTGAGGGATTAATATTCCAAGAGCATCCAGGGTTGATTCAAACCTGCTGGATTGAGGGATTAATATTCCAAGAGCATCCAGGGTTGATTCAAACCTGCTGGATTGAGGGATTAATATTCTAAGAGCATCCAGGGTTGATTCAAACCTGCTGGATTGAGGGACTAATGTTCCAAGAGCATCCAGGGTTGGGGGACGTTGGAGGGGGGGAGCTGCACCCCCCTCGGCGTCGAGTTACCCTCGGTGGGGAGGCTCCTGGGTTAGGAGGAGAGCAAGCGGGCCTAACCCAGACGCGGAGGTGGACTGCGTCAAAGTTCCTGGGGCGGGGGATCCCCGGAGAAACTTCCCCAAGTTTCGGCTTACTAATTTAGTATAAGTGTATGTGCTCGGTGGGCCCCGTACAAGCGGGCTCCGGAATGCGTGTGCGTGTGAAAAAGACAGTGGGCCCCGTACAAGCGGGCTCCGGAGTGCATGTGAAAGGGACAAAGCCTCAACCCCGGAAACGGGGTCTTTAAGAGTCGTTTAGGGGTGTGTAGTCCCGGGGTGATTGAGGTGAATAAGAAGACACACAGGGCGAAGCCCCGGTCGAGAAACGGAGGCGCCGGAAAGACGTGAGTAGTCCGGTCTGCTCGGTCGCTCGGTCAGGGGTGGGAGTCCTGGAGTGTAGCAAATGCGAATGTGTGTGTGAGAGGGGAAATGGCAGCTCAGATTCCCCAAGTGAGTGTGGACCCCATAGTAGGGCGTTTCCCATATCCGGCGACGGAGTAGGCCACGAACTGGGGGAAGCGACTGTCGTATTGTTTGTGTTGAGTGTGAGAAGGCACTCTAGAAGATGGGTCAGAGAAAAAAGTAAATCTGCTGAACCCATGGGTGGGAGAATCTCGGTAAAACTTCCACTAGGCTTAACGGTAAAGTATTGGGATGCCTTTCCTTCTAGAAAAGGAAAAGATAGGGTTAAAATGATCCATTATTGTATGAAAATTTGGGGGGAGTAAACGGATAGGGGGAGACCAGCTGTATTGGCCCGTGTTTGGGTCGTTTGAGGATTGGATCTGTCAAGCTCTAAATATATATATATATTAACTCCAAAGAGCCCTTTAACCAAGAGGAGAGCCAATATGCAGCTCTTTGGATAGTGGGAGAGATTGAAGAAAGCTTTCCAGTTGTATTCAGGGGTGGACCCCAATACCCCAGAGGGTGAGACACTTTTGAAGGTGCATTTTGTGGTCGATTCTTGGGTGGACATTCGGAAGAAGTTGGAGAGGTTGGAGGGATGGCAGGCGAGAGGATTGGATGAGTTGTTGTGAGAGGCTCAAAAGGTGTGTGTTGGGAGAGAGGATGAGAGTTTTAAAAAGCAGTCTGGAATCGTGTTAGCAGCAGTGGGGGGGGACAGCGGAGTCCCCGGGGTGGGGGGAACTGGAGGCCAGTCCAGAGGTCGGACTGACGTCCAGCGAAGATGGTTTGAAGGGAAGTCGAGAGTTGGTTTGAAGGGAAGTCGAGAGGTGGAGAGAGCATTGTCTGTTTCTATTGTGGGAAGAAGGGACACATGAGGAGAGAGTGTCGGCAGAAGATTGCTGATGAGGAACAGTTCAAAGAAGATTAGGGGGTCGGGGGCTCTATCTACTGGGGACAAGAGAAAGAACAGAGCCCCTGGTAAAATTAAAAACAAGAATATGAGTTCCTTGTGGACTCAGGGGCGGAGAGATCAACCGTCCTGACCCTTCCCCAAGGGTGTAAGGTTTCACCTGAAATAATACAGGTGATTGGGGCCAAAGGGGAACCCTTTGGAGTACCTGTAATTAAGGATGTACTCTTAGAAAGTGATTCTAAATTAGGAATTGTGTCATTTTTACTAGTTCCAGAAGCAGATTATAATCTATTAGGGAGAGATTTGATGGTCGAGTTGGGGATAGGGATAGAGGCAAAAAAGGGAGAACTAACAGTGAAACTATATCCTCTCCGGGCTGAAGACGAGAAAAAGATTAACCCAGAAGTTTGGTATACCCCCGACAGTGTGGGGAAATCAAATGTTGAACCCTTTGAGGTAACTATCAGGAACCCAGAAATCCCTGTCAGGATTCGGCAATATCCCATACCCAAAGAGGGGAGGGAAGGACTAAAAACAGAAATAAAGAGACTTTTGGAAAAGGGACTTTTAGAACCCTGCATGTCCCCTTTCAATACCCCCATTCTGCCGGTAAAGAAACCGAATGGCAGTTACAGATTGGTGCATGACTTGCGGGAAATCAGTAAAAGAACAGTTGAGAGATTCCCGGTCGTAGCCAATCCACATACTGTTTTAAGCCAACTTGGCCCAGAAAACCAGTGGTATAGTGTAATAGATCTTAAAGATGCTTTTTGGGCCTGTCCCCTTAAGGAAACTTCTAGAGATTATTTTGCTTTTGAATGGGAAGACCCGGATACACATAGAAAACAACAATTGAGGTGGACAGTCCTTCCCCAGGGGTTTACAGAATCCCCAAATTTGTTTGGGCAAGCTCTGGAACAAATATTGGCAGAATATTCACAGGGGGAGGGGATTGTGCTTCTACAATACGTAGATGATTTATTAATTGCAGGGAAAGAAGAAGAAAAAGTAAGGGAAGAAACTATAAAACTCCTAAATTATTTAAGCCTTAAGGGACTCAAAGTTTCAAAGTCGAAATTACAATTCGTGGAAGAGGAAGTTAAGTACCTCGGACACTGGCTGACTCAGGGGACTAAGAAATTGGATACTGATAGAGTCCAAGGAATACTTTCCCTGGAAGCTCCAAAAACTAAAAGGCAGGTTCGACAGTTACTGGGACTTTCTGGGTATTGCAGACAATGGATTGAAAATTTTAGTGGGAAAGTTAAATTTCTGTATGAAAAATTAACAACAGATGGGCTATTAAAGTGGAGCTCTGAGGATGAGACCCGGTTAAAATCATTGAAAACTGAATTGGTCAATGCCCCGGTTCTCAGCCTCCCGGATCTAAAAAGACCATTCTTTTTATTCATTAATGTCAATGAAGGGGTGGCATACGGGGTGTTAGCCCAGGAATGGGCTGGCGGAAAGAAACCAGTGGCATATCTTTCAAAGCTTCTCGACCCTGTTAGTCGAGGGTGGCCTGCCTGTTTGCAATCGATAGTGGCTGCTGCCCTTTTGGTAGAAGAAGCAGGAAAGATAACTTTTGGGAGTGAACTGAAGGTTCTATCTCCTCATAACATCCGTGGAGTACTACAACAAAAAGCGGATAAATGGATAACAGATGCCAGCCTCCTAAAGTATGAAGGCATCCTAATTTCTTCTCCTAGGTTAAGTATCGAAACCACAAGCTTACAAAATCCAGCCCAGTTTCTATATGGGGAACCAGTTGTGGGACTAACTCATCATTGTCTTTTGCAAATAGAGGAACAAACAAAAATAAGACCAGACCTCAAAGAGGAGGAATTAGAAGAAGGATATCGATATTATGTAGATGGATCCTCTCGGGTCCTTGAAGGGAAAAGGAAATCTGGGTATGCTATTGTGGATGGGAAGATTCTTAAGAAAATAGAATCTGGTCCTCTTAGTCCCAGCTGGTCAGCACAAGCATGTGAATTGTATGCAGTGCTCAGAGCTTTAGAACTGCTAAGAGGAAAGGCTGGGACCATTTCTACTGATTCAAAATATGCTTATGGGGTGGTTCATACATTTGGTAAAATCTGGGAAGAAAGGGACTTATCAATTCACAGGGAAAGGGGTTGATACATGGGGAATTAATTCGGAAAGTGCTCCAGGCCTTGAGAGGTCCGGAAAGAATAGCTATTGTTCATGTAAAAGGACATCAAGTGGGGATGGGAAACTCAGTACAGGGAAATAACTTAGCCGACCAGGAGGCGAAAAAGGCAGCTCTAATGAGTTTAAAACCATATAAGGGGGGGGTCGCACAAAGGGAAAATTGCTCCACTTGTGGAGCTGACTTAGAGGAAGAACCATGTTGGGCTTGTTGGGATGCATACGGAATTGATTCGATACAGTGCGCCTGTGATAACCCCCAAAAGGAACATTGATGGTGCCACGGACTCATTAATCATGAGTGTGCCTGTGAAGACCCCCAAGAGAAACATTGCCGGTTCCATGGACCCATTAACCATGTGTTAGCCTTCACGGTACAGGAAAAACAAAAACTAAACCAAATGGGGGTGAAGGAAAAAGAGGGAGGCAAGTGGATACTACCGGACAGGCGGGAGGTACTCCCAAAAAGAATGGCAATGAGGCTCCTGCAAGCAATCCATGAGAAAACCCACTGGGAACTCAAGCCCTGGTTGACCAATTTGCAATTAAATATATGTGTATAGGGGTCTATAATCTTGCAAAACAGGTAACCCAACAATGTTTAACCTGTCAAAGAATAAATAAACAACAATTAAGAGAAATACCAATGGGCAGAAGGGAACTGGTACAACGACCCTTTTCACATATACAAATAGATTTTACAGAATTACCAAAAGTGGGGAGGTATAAATATTTATTGGTACTGGTAGACCACTTAACCCATTACGTGGAAGCTTATCCTACGGCCCGAGCTACTTCGAACACTGTGGTAAAAGTATTATTAGAGCAAATTATCCCCCGGTATGGATTAATTGAGTGTTTAGACTCAGACCGGGGACCCCATTTCACCTCTAAAATTGCAAAAGATGTCCTGACAGATTTGGGAACTCAATGGAAATATCACACCCCATAGCATCCACAGAGCTCGGGAGGGAGGAAAGGATGAATGGAGAAGAAAAACAAAAAAACAAAAAAAAAAAAAAAAAAAAAAAAAAAAAAAAAAAAAAAAAAAAAAAAAAAAAAACAAAAAAAAAAAAAAACACACACCAAAAAAAAACCCCCAAAAAAACCTCACAAAGTTAATGCTGGAAACAAAAATGTCATGGGTTAAGTGTCTACCTCTTGCCTTATTGAACATTCGAACTCAACCCCAAACTAATGTGGGAATCTCTCCATTTGAAATGTTATTTAGAATGCCCAAAGATCACCCCTGCCTAAAAGATTCTCATATTAAATTTTACATCACCCAAATTATGAGCAGAGGGCAAGAATTGAGGAAGAAAGAAGTGTTGGCACAGAGACCACCAATCCATAAGATAAAACCAGGAGATCAAGTATCACAGAAACGGCAGTCAAGACGGCCGAAAAGGGGTGGACTCACGCCAGCCGAGTGAAAGGCCCGGTTGCCACAAATAACCAGTGAAGAGTGACTAGCCAGCCTGGGAACTTGAAAGTGACTCTTAAGAAAAACTAATGAACTCTGTGGACATCATCCAAATCAACCATAAGGGGAAGCAAAGGGATACAATTACAAACTAGCTAAAGACTATATAGTGATTTGTAACAAGGAAGGTTGTGGAGATTGTTATCCTTTTGTGTGCTTTATATGTAAAATTTGCCAAGAACGGTGGTGGGTCCATTGCCAGAGGGGAAGACCACCAATTGGGGTTTGTACTGAGTGCTATAAAACTCAGCGAAAACTAACTGAAACTGTGCTAAGGATAGGAGAATTGGAAAATTGGTGGGTCAGTTTTGGATCTGAGTGGTGGGAAATATTTACCAAGGGAGTATACCCTGAGTATTTTTGTTTTCATACTAACGAGCCCACTCCATTTGCTGCTCAGGTAATAAAAGGGTGTTGTCGAAAGGAACTGAAGGGGATTCCTTGCAACCCACTTCTGGTCAAAGATAAGAACTGGGAACAGTACAAGGCTAGGCAGGAGCGGAAAAGGGGACGCTCAGGCGAGTACTGCTGCTGCCGAGAAGATGGTTTACCTCGCGGCTCGAAGCACCCGAGTCGGCGAGCGAGGCAGAGAGGAAAAGGCCAAGCCCCCTCTAAGTGGAACAATGCTGAAATGCTCCAACTATTGCCAGCCGAGTACTAGGATCCCTCAAAGGACCAGTCTAAGTGCCTCCGAAACACCAAGGGAGCAGCAAGCCAAAAAGGGGAAAACAGGATATTACAAAACAAAATCAAGGCTAGGACTCCACCCTTATTGGCGAATTATTAGTTTTCTATTGCTCTGTCCTAGTGGTGTTTCTAGTCAGGACAATGCTAAACACTTTACTTCTAGCCTACGAAACAGCAAAGCGATTTGATGAACGAAATGGTAAAAGAGAAAATGGGGGATTGTGATAAACTGTGGTAACTTGTTTGTTCATCAAAGGAATTGGAATATTAAAGGAGGAAAAATAAAATTAAAGTATGAGGGACTAGCTTGCTTGTTAGGAGATAGGGGAAGCATCTGTGAAGTTGGGAAACAGCAACTCGTGGGTTTTACTAAAAAAAGGACAATAAAGAAGCAACTGCTACAAACCGCAAGGCTATAGGCATATTGCAAGGCTATAGACATATTGCAAAACGCAAGACCGCAAGTATGATTAATCACCATTTAGGGAGCTTTTCTTAGCTTCTCTTGCAGACACAGGCTAAGGATGTTGGGGGATGGCCGGAGCTGATTATGAAATCAGCGACCACCAGGCAACAGCCACCGGACTAGACAACGTAGGAGTGCTCCGGGTACGCCCATCATTGTCCGGAACCGATTGTGAAACCAACGATCACCTGCCTCGACACAACGCAGACACGATGCAGAGGGATGCTCAAGCTACGCCCACCGCTATGGCAAGAGACGCGAATGAAGAAACCTCCAAGAAACTATAAAAGAGACTGAATAAGGGGGGTGGGGTGTGGGGCACTGCAGTGTGGGACACTGCAGGAGGGGCGGTTAGGAGACCCCTACCCACCCAGCGCTGTTTTGCTTGCTACTGCTTGCTGTAATTAATAAAATTCTAATTGACCTTCAAAAGGCTGAATCAAATTATTCGCCTCAATTTATCACAGGGAGAAGGCTAAAGGGAGGGGAAATATAACATTAACCAGTGGGGAAAAGGGAAAGGAGTGTTCTTGGTGGAAGAACTAAAGGGAAAACGTGGAACAGAGAAGATTCTAGGCTAAGGGGCAGACTTGAACAATAACTGACAAGACAGGGGGAGGGTACAATTCTCCTACAAAAGGGGGTGGAGAATTCATACAACTGCTGTTTCCCATGGCAACCCTAGACTGCCTTCCCCAACCCCTCCTCCTACACCAGTGACAGCTTTTCACACTGAAGGGCAGTGCTACTGTATAACAAACACTTAACTCTTAGCCCAGCCGGGCTCGCTGGCTACTTTTGCAAGCTTTTTACCAACTAGCGATGCTTGTAAGCGGTGCTTGTAACTCCTAGCTTGTACCACGCTGCCACTAGCTGCGCTATCAGCTAGCGGCGTTCAAAGCAGCTCCTCAAACCGCGGCTTGTGCCCGCGCGCCCGCTGCGCTATCAGCTGGGCTGCGCCTAAAGCACCTTTGCAAGCCCCGACTTAAGCCCCGCGCCGCGCTCCCCTCGCTCGCCAGGGACAGCCCGTGCCACGCATGCGCCCCACCCGCTCTATCAGGTAGAGTGGCTGCTAGCCGCCCCGAGCATGCGCACTACCCGCACTAGCAGGTAGTGTGGCTGAGCTGCCCTGCGCATGCGCACTACCCGCACTAGCAGGTAGTGTGGGCTGAGAGCTGCCCTGCGCATGCGCTCTCTAGCACTGCCGCGCCGCGTCTCTCTATCTTAGCAACGCCGCACCGCGCATCACTGTTCCACTCACACATACACACACACGCACAAGCACGCACGTCCGGACGTAACAGACACACTACACTGCAATCGGGACACACACCACACACTGAAATCGCGATTTCGCCCTCCCCGAGCCGCGCTATCAGCTGGGGAGGTCCTCCCGCCGCCGGCCTCTCCCCCGATGGCGGTCTGCTTGCAAGCCCCTAGGCAAACCTGCGCGCAAAAACATCTTTTTGCGACTTATCAGTGCCAACCTTAAGAAAATAAATTAATACACACCGCTTTCATCCGCTAGTCGACGGGCCGTGGTATGCTCCCCGCAGTGTACAGCCGAGGCGCAGAGTCCCTCCGGGAAAAGCCCCGTGGCGCCTGAGGGTGTCTGCTCCCAACCGGACCTGCGGGTGAGCAGAGCAGTCCCTTCGTGGTCGCCAACTGAAACGATACGCGGAATAAATCAATAGATTCCATAACCTGGGTTAGTTATGAAGTGGGTATGTACGTCAGCGCCCGGGACAAGTGAGATAGCTCTCCAAAACTTGTGCCCCGAGCCTCAGTCTGACCCACACTTTTATTAAAGATGTTCCATATGCAATACACTGCACGACTTTTTCATGCGTATTCAACCCCTGGCCCCGCCTGTCCTCGCTTCCCATGCTAAGTAAGTCCACGCCCTTCTGGGCATGCGTGGTTTGCTGTGGTGGTCGTACGGGGGGTCTCTTGGTGGTCCTGAGGCTGAAGATTATGGTCTTCCTCATGATTGAACTTTTGAACTTTTCCTCTCTGCGCGTGCGCTTTTGGACCTTTGGTGCTTATCTGAGTACGTCTGTCAGTCTTGATAGGCTTAGAGACAGAGGAGCTTCTTTATCTGGGTTCTTTGCTTCTTCTGGTATTGTTCTTTATGCAAAAAGCTTCAGAAATTTGCATTTTCCCTTGCCCTTTGTATTAGGCAGAGGTTTCTTAAGTAAAAGGTTGAAAATTCAACAGATAACTCTACAAGCTAAATTAGAAATGCTTAATTCATTTTGTTAACCTAACTCTAAAAATCTCTGTTTCACCTCGAGAGCTGTCACAGAGCAGAAGGGCAGCTGAGATGCTGAAAAGCAGCAAAGCAGAACAGCCTGCCTCAGCTTCAGCAGTGTGCAATTGACTGAAGGCAAAACACGAAGCAGCAGAGCAGCGGGCTTCTGTGCGCACTGAAGGCAATTGCAAGAATCCAGCAGCTGCTCCTTGCCAAGCACAGTCAGCTGCCTAGGTTCTTGCTTCTTGACCAACTCACAGTTGCCCTTCTTTTCAGCAGCTGCCACCGTGTTCTCTGCATCTCGGAGCCTCTGGGGAGCAACAAGAATTTCCAAGGTGGTGTAAGAGCCCGTCTGAAGCCCCTCATTTTCCGTTCTGCCTTCCAATTGCCACGAGAAAGAATCCCTTCCTCCACTGCAGTTCCGGCTTAGAACAGGACACAGTGCAGGTGCAACCACTGAACCGTCATGCTAGCTGTTCCGAACAAGGCCTGGCAAGAACTTGGCAAGGACTTGGCAAGAACTTGGCAAAGACCTGACGTGGACCCAGCACGGGACAGCCTGATGCGCGGCCTGCTTCTAATCTCCGTTCTTAAGCCAAATGAACTTTTGGGGTGTCTCCCGGGGTCCTTCATTGAAGACCCCTCATCTGCCTCGTTACCACTGTGACAAACAAAGAATGAGAACCCTCCTCCCAAGGACTGAGACTGAGACCCCTGCTACAGGGAGGAGGGGAAATTGGTGGTCTGACCACTAATGACATGACCTGCTTCCCTTCAGTGATTCAAATGGACTCATTCTTCATTGTATTCGTCTTGCTTTTGTGGTTTCTGTGGACTCAGCTGTTCCCGCGTGGCGATTACAATGGACTTTTGTTGTTACACTTGCTCCCCCCTCTTTCCTCTGTGGACTATAACTGGAGCCCCGAGTCGACCAGAACTTCGGAGACTCCCCCGACACGACAGACGGAACCCCATCGTCCGGACCACTGAGGATCTCGCCTGTGTTGGTAGCTATTCCCATACCCCTCTTCTCTCTCTCTCTCTCTCCTTTTATCTCCTTTCCGATCCCCACTATCGCATTTACTGTTTTGGCCCCTAATAAAGGTGCATTTGTTGTGATTAACTGATAGTCCCTTGTTGTTTGCCTTTTTGCACTTTTGGGATCGGTGAAAAGAACCATCACGACACCCCGCAAGAAGCGGATCGTGACATTAAAATTGGCGTCACGGACAGGATTTCTGTCTAGACAGAAGGGTTGCAGCTGAAAAGGCACCCACACTGTCTTTGGAAATTCACAAAGGATCCACTAGTGCAAAAGGCGGGACACTTGTTTCGTTGTTGTTGTGTATCTGGTCTGGGAAGGAAGGGACAACTTGAAGCAACTAAGCAGAGCCTCCCAGGCAGATGATTGTCCTTTCACCCAGCCAGGGAAGCGAAGGGCGACACAGCGAGGGCTGTGTAGTTTTGTGGAACTTAAGTTTGTAGCTCCCTGTCGTGGTTTTGGTCCCTTCACAAAATGAGTGACAATCTTAGCCTTGAAATTAAAGCTGAATTTTATGCACTACTAGCCAAACACAATGCCAGACCTTCTACGGAAGGAGAAAAATGGGCACAGAGTAATTGGTTGAACTTAGAAAATGTTATTGATAGAGTGTGTTCATTACAACATGAAACAAAATTCAAACTGGGCAAAAATAAAACTATCTTATGCTCAGTTTTGGGAGCTTGTCTTATGGCAGCTATAGAAAATGGCTTCGAGCGAAGAAGTGAGGAACATGCTCTAATAGACTCCCTTCAAAATCTAGTTGAAATTTTGCAAAAACAGTTCTATGAAGCAAAAGATGTGATCTATGCATTGCGAGCTGCCTTAACAGAGGAACATGTTAACAAATCACATCATGCTGATTCCTCTACAGAGCCTGAGGAGAAGGAAACTCCTCACATGAAACAAATCTATCCTCATCAAGAACTTGAAGCAGCAAGTAATTGTGGGGAACATTGCTGCCATCACTTGAGACCCTTGATTAAAACTATCTCAGTGTATAGCTATCTCAGTGATGATGATCTCCAACCTCACATCACAACCAAACACATACCATCACAACTAAACACTGCCACTGAGCTAGCTAAGCTTAAAAGGGAATATGGACACCCTCCACATGAATCAGAAACAGAATATGTTTTCCGGGTGTCCCTCACTGGTGGTGATCAAATTCAATTAACTGAACAGGAAGCCAGTGGGTACTGGGGACATGGTGTCTTCTTAACAACAGGAGAGAAAGGTGACACATGGTCCCTGACACAGCGTGCAGCTTTTTGGGCCGGGGGAACAAGCCCCTTGGAAAGGGGAGATCCCATAGCTATAATTAGTACCCCCGACCAACTCTTGGAAAATGTGCATAAAGCTGCTTGCCTGCAAATGACTCACAAAAAGAAATTAATTCCTGGCTTTGAATCCCTGATGCAATTACCTGTGAAGCCCGAGATAACGACCCCTTGAATTTGTGGGCTTCCAGAATCACTCAAACCTACAGCAATTCTCCTTCCAAAAACGATAGCAGCTGTATCTCCTGTAGAAAGACCAGATAGATTTCCTAGTAAGCAGAAGGACCCATTTGTTCCCCTTTATGACTTGTTGAGGAAAGGGGTGAAATGGGATTGGAGTCTTTCTCAGGAGTCAGCATTGCAATTGCTGATTTTTGAAGCAACAGCTCATCAAGCACTTGCAGACCCCTATCCATCCTACAGATCCTTTCCAGGTGGAATGGGGATTTGCCTCCTCAGGGCTGTCAGTACACATATGGCAGCGGGGTGCTGAGGGTCTGACAAGACCTGTTGGTTTTTACTCCCGTGGTTCCAAAGATGCTGAGAAAAGATACACTACCTGGGAAAAAGGATTGTTGATGGTTATCTTAGCTTTCCTAGAAGTAGAAAAAATTGCACGAAAACAACCAGTTGTATTGAGAGGCCCCTTCAAGGTTATTAAGACAGCCACTAGTGGGACTCCCCCTCCTGACGGGGTGGCCCAGAGGGCCTTAGTGAGAAAGTGGTATGCTCAGGTTGAACATTACTGTAACTTCTTCTCAATGACAGAAGGATCTGTAAAAACTTTACCAATCCAAGAAACTGAGAGCTTGGACAAACCTGCCTCTGTAATCAAAGTAACCCCTCCTTTCTGCCCCAAACAATCAGCAAACTCTTGGTTTACTGATGCTTCTGCTAAAGGGAAAGGAAAAGTATGGAAATATAGGGCAGAAGCCCTCCACTTTTCCTCTGGTGAGCAAATGATTACAGAGGGAGAAGGTAGTGCACACATTGGGGAGCTGATAGCTGTCTGGCGTGTTTTTCAACGAGAAGCACAGAATTCCTCTTTGGTCTGCATCTACACTGACTCCTATGCTCTCTACCAAATGATCCTAATAATCCAGCTCATGACCCTGGCCAACCTGTTCTGGTGGACCTCTCTTACTATAGGACTAGTAGCACTTGTGCTAAAACCCCCTCTGAATAAATATGCATGGGAAGCCTCTGGTGCTCTAGGGAAAGAGCATTGGACAAATACATGCTGAATAATTCCATCATTCTAACTTTTCTGCCTCTCGGTGGCAGAATTCTGTTGTGTTTACTTTTTCAGAAGAACTCCAAGGGACATGAAGACCACCTAATCCATGATCAAACTGGTAATACTTTTCTGCATCCTACCACAACCCCATGGCCAGAAACCAGCTGAGTGACTGTGGTCTGAACTAATTGTGGTAGCATGCAGAAAAAGTGAAAGGATCTCTTTAAGCACAAAAAGGTCTGCACGCACCCAAGCGTACAGGATTGTTGGCACAATTTTACACTAACACAGACTGCAGAAGTGGTTTGTTTATGGGGAAAAAACACCAAAGGGCTTTCTTTTAAGTTTATAATAAATGCTGTAGCTCAATCTACTACGGTTTATACCACCACCACTACCACCACTCGAGCCCAGCCACCAGTTATGCTTACCCCGAAAATTTTTGAAGTTGGACCATATATAATCAAGAAAACTGGGCAACAACAGATATTATTTGATCCGGCATGGTCTCTTAAACAAGTCAAATTCCTGATGCAAAACAATGTCTCAGAAATACAACCAGCTTGTTCACCCTTTTTGCAAACCTCTTTTCAGGCTTGGACAGCCTGGCTGCGACAGTGGAACCCTCCTAAAAAGCGGGTGCCAAGAGACATTAACTGGTGTTGTGGGAACAGAATTGGGAATCAGTTCAGAGGTATTAATGAATAAATTGGCTTCTACGACTAGAGATTTGACCAAAATACAGCAACCACTGCAGTCGTCCTTATCGGCCTTGGGAATACATCAGTGCTTGCTATCAAACATTCTACCAAATTGGGAAAAGATAAATGTGAAGGATAAAAAATTGATCATTGATGCACTTAATGCCACACAAAGCAATGTTTCCTTAGCTCTTAGCTGTATCCAGGCTCAATTATGAATGCAGTCAGTTGCTGCCTCAATTATAAGAGAAGGTGAAGAAGGCACTTTTCCTACTGAGATTAGGAAAATAGTCTGGGACAGTGCCACTGACTTTGAAAGAGATTTCCAATCCTGGTGGAATTTAGTGAATTTTACCTATGACCCTAACACAAACACAGCCACAGCATTTTGTGCTGACCATAAGTAATGCCTCAGTGCATTTGATATTCCCTAGCATCGCATTAGCATTAAATCATGATGGACCCACTTTCTATCCTTCTGAACATAGAGAATGGGCCCGTCAAATTGATGACAAATGGCAAACTGTCAATTTAGAGTCCTGTACTATCCGAGAACAACTAGGGTTTATCTGCGAAGGTAACGCAATTATAGCTCAAGATATCTGTTTAGACACAGAACAAAATAGCTGTCATTTTGATATTCATCCTAACGAGACTTCTGAAACAGTCCTTGTATCTACAGGCAATGGGCGTGCCTGCTTCAGAACCGCTTGTGATACTGTGTTTATAGAAAGTACAGTAGTAGATACTAAAAATCATTCAAATTATTGTGCTTGCAACTTTACTAAAATTGCAGGATGTGATTTTTCTTTTGTAGCTCCAGTTACCTTACATGAACTTTTAGAACCCAATCTCATGTTGATTCACAAGCTACTGCCTACTCCCATTGGGATGAACCTTACTTTGGTAAAGCAACTATTACTTCATCAAGATCTAATAGAGATCCTAGGAAAAATCAAGGAGAATGGACAGAAAACTCTGGTAACTGTTCATCATGATGTGCAAGAAATACATCGTGTTGTAGAAAGGGTGGAAAGTGATGCCGAGCACAAGTGGTGGGATAACCTTTTCGGGTGGTCACCCACCGCCACCGGTATCCTGAACAAATTGTGCCATCCCGTTGTTGTTCTTCTGATTTTAGTTATGATTGGTTTTGTTTTATCAGTAATCTTGCTTATTGTAAATTGGAGAATGATGAAACGATGAACAAAATTAACATCTATAATTAATGCACAGCACTTGGCCGACATCCTTTACACTATAGATGTTCCCAGGACTGTAGACACAAGAAGATTATAGGGTTGGTAGATATGTTTTACATCATTTTGTTTTATGATTTCCTTTAATCACTGTTTTAATTATTTTTGTTTCTTGATTATAAAATTATACTGAGTAATATCGATGATACTAAGTTTATTACTTTACTGCTTAATATTGATTATACTGGTTTATTATTTGATCAATTTATTGTTTAATTGATTAATATTGATTATTATTTAAACAAACTATTGCTGATTTAATTCTTGTCTTAGTTTTCCTGTTTTCTCTTTCCTTTCCTTTTTCTCTTCCCTTTTCCCTGGAATGTGCTGCCAACACTTGATGAGTCCTGAAGACTCCACGACGACACCATGGAACCCTGCTGATGAAGATCGTTCGAGGGCAATCGTCAGTCACGGGGTGGTGTAAGAGCCCGTCTGAAGCCCCTCATTTTCCATTCTGCCTTCCGATTGCCACGAGAAAGAATCCCTTCCTCCACTGCAGTTCCGGCTTAGAACAGGACACAGTGCAGGTGCAACCACTGAACCGTCATGCTAGCTGTTCCGAACAAGGCCTGGCAAGAACTTGGCAAGGACTTGGCAAGGACTTGGCAAAGACCTGACGTGGACCCAGCACAGGACAGCCTGATGCGCGGCCTGCTTCTAATCTCCGTTCTTAAGCCAAATGAACTTTTGGGGTGTCTCCCGGGGTCCTTCATTGAAGACCCCTCATCTGCCTCGTTACCACTGTGACAAACAAAGAATGAGAACCCTCCTCCCAAGGACTGAGACTGAGACCCCTGCTACAGGGAGGAGGGGAAATTGGTGGTCTGACCACTAATGACATGACCTGCTTCCCTTCAGTGATTCAAATGGACTCATTCTTCATTGTATTCGTCTTGCTTTGGTGGTTTCTGTGGACTCAGCTGTTCCCGCGTGGCGATTACAATGGACTTTCGTTGTTACACTTGCTCCCCCCTCTTTCCTCTGTGGACTATAACTGGAGCCCCGAGTCGACCAGAACTTCGGAGACTCCCCCGACACGACAGACGGATCCCCATCGTCCGGACCACTGAGGATCTCGCCTGTGTTGGTAGCTATTCCCATACCCCTCTTCTCTCTCTCTCTCTCCTTTTATCTCCTTTCCGATCCCCACTATCGCATTTACTGGTTTGGCCCCTAATAAAGGTGCATTTGTTGTGATTAACTGATAGTCCCTTGTTGTTTGCCTTTTTGCACTTTTGGGATCGGTGAAAAGAACCATCACGACACCCTGCAAAAAGCGGATCGTGACAGGTGGGATGCATGAAAAATAAAATCAAAACTCAGGAAGTTTGTCCTGGAACACCTCCCACTGGCATGCCAAGATTGAATTCAAGAGGCAGGAGAGCGGCAGCCACCGTCCTGCAGCTGTCTGCGAGCTTCGCACACAAGCCGGCTTCTTCGCGGCTTCGTTCTTCGCCTCTTGCAAGCTACCGTGATCTCCGGCTGCCGGAGGACAAGAAGCGGCTACTTCGCGCACAGATCACTGGAGCGGCAGCGGTGCGCTCCGAAGAGCCGCTTCTGCCGAAAGACGCCGGCAAGCGGCACTTGCTTTCGGCCAGCTCCGGAGCTGCGTATTCTGCCTCTCTAGTCGCCTACGTCTTAGCCAAAAGCTTTTCCGCTCCAGTTCTCAAGGAGAAAGTGTACCAGCACTGCTGACTTAGCCCGACCTTGCCAGGAAATAAGATTTGCTGCACATTCCAAGGACACTGCACTTTCCTGGGCAAGCTGCAACCTGCTGGCAGATGGCCGTGCTCTCTGCCCACTCCTGCCCAGTTCTTGGTACTAGCGGGCACGTTGACGCCTGGCGAAGGCAAGAAGCCTCGAGAGCTGTCACAGAGCAGAAGGGCAGCTGAGATGCTGAAAAGCAGCAAAGCTGAACAACCTGCCTCAGCTTCAGCAGTGTGTAATTGACTGAAGGCGAAAAACCAAGCAGCAGAGCAGCGGGCTTCTGTGCGCACTGAAGGCAATTGCAAGAATCCAGCAGCTGCTCCTTGCCAAGCACAGGCAGCTGCCTAGGTTCTTGCTTCTTGACCAACTCACAGTTGCCCTTCTTTTCAGCAGCTGCCACCGTGTTCTCTGCATCTCGGAGCCTCTGGGGAGCAACAAGAATTTCCAAGGTGGGATGCATGACGACTAGGTCAAAACCCAGGAAAGTTGTCCTGGAACACCTCCCATTGGCATGCCAAGAGTGAATTCAAGAGGCAGGAGAGCAGCAGCCACCGTCCCGCAGCTGTCTGCGAGCTTCGCACACAAGCCGGCTTCTTCGCGGCTTCGTTCTTCGCCTCTTGCAAGCTACCGCGATCTCCGGCTGCCGGAGGACAAGAAGCGGCTACTTCGCGCACAGATCACTGGAGCGGCAGCGGTGCGCTCCGAAGCGCCGCCTCTGCCGAAAGACGCCGGCAAGCGGCACTTGCTTTCGGCCAGCTCCGGAGCTGCGTATTCTGCCTCTCTAGTCGCCTACATCTTAGCCAAAAGCTTCTCCGCTCCAGTTCTCAAGGAGAAAGTGTACCAGCACTGCTGACTTAGCCCGACCTTGCCAGGAAATAAGATTTGCTGCACATTCCAAGGACACTGCACTTTCCTGGGCAAGCTGCAACCTGCTGGCAGATGGCCGTGCTCTCTGCCCACACCTGCCCAGTTCTTGGTACTAGCGGGCACGTTGCAGCCTGGCGAAGGCAAGAAACCTGGAGAGCTGTCACAGAGCAGAAGGGCAGCTGAGATGCTGAAAAGCAGCAAAGCTGAACAGCCTGCCTCAGCTTCAGCAGTGTGTAATTGACTGAAGGCGAAAAACCAAGCAGCAGAGCAGCGGGCTTCTGTGCGCACTGAAGGCAATTGCAAGAATCCAGCAGCTGCTCCTTGCCAAGCACAGGCAGCTGCCTAGGTTCTTGCTTCTTGACCAACTCACAGTTGCCCTTCTTTTCAGCAGCTGCCACCGTATTCTCTGCATCTCGGAGCCTCTGGGGAGCAACAAGAATTTCCAAGGTGGGATGCATGACGACTAGGTCAAAACCCAGGAAAGTTGTCCTGGAACACCTCCCATTGGCATGCCAAGAGTGAATTCAAGAGGCAGGAGAGCAGCAGCCACCGTCCCGCAGCTGTCTGCGAGCTTCGCACACAAGCCGGCTTCTTCGCGGCTTCGTTCTTCGCCTCTTTCAAGCTACCGCGATCTCCGGCTGCCGGAGGACAAGAAGCGGCTACTTCGCGCACAGATCACTGGAGCGGCAGCGGTGCGCTCCGAAGCGCCGCTTCTGCCGAAAGACGCCGGCAAGCGGCACTTGCTTTCGGCCAGCTCCGGAGCTGCCTATTCTGCCTCTCTAGTCGCCTACATCTTAGCGAAAAGCTTCTCCGCTTCAGTTCTCAAGGAGAAAGTGTACCAGCACTGCTGACTTAGCCCGACCTTGCCAGGAAATAAGATTTGCTGCACATTCCAAGGACACTGCACTTTCCTGGGCAAGCTGCAACCTGCTGGCAGATGGCCGTGCTCTCTGCCCACTCCTGCCCAGTTCTTGGTACTAGCGGGCACGTTGCAGCCTGGCGAAGGCAAGAAACCTGGAGAGCTGTCACAGAGCAGAAGGGCAGCTGAGATGCTGAAAAGCAGCAAAGCTGAACAGCCTGCCTCAGCTTCAGCAGTGTGTAATTGACTGAAGGCGAAAAACCAAGCAGCAGAGCAGCGGGCTTCTGTGCGCACTGAAGGCAATTGCAAGAATCCAGCAGCTGCTCCTTGCCAAGCACAGTCAGCTGCCTAGGTTCTTGCTTCTTGACCAACTCACAGTTGCCCTTCTTTTCAGCAGCTGCCACCGTGTTCTCTGCATCTCGGAGCCTCTGGGGAGCAACAAGAATTTCCAAGGTGGGATGCATGACGACTAGGTCAAAACCCAGAAAAGTTGTCCTGGAACACCTTCCATTGGCATGCCAAGTGTGAATTCAAGAGGCAGGAGAGCAGCAGCCACCGTCCCGCAGCTGTCTGCGAGCTTCGCACACAAGCCGGCTTCTTCGCGGCTTCGTTCTTCGCCTCTTGCAAGCTACCGCGATCTCCGGCTGCTGGAGGCCAAGAAGCGGCTACTTCGCGCACAGATCACTGGAGCGGCAGCGGTGCGCTCCGAAGCGCCGCTTCTGCCGAAAGACGCCGGCAAGAGGCACTTGCTTTCGGCCAGCTCCGGAGCTGCGTATTCTGCCTCTCTAGTCGCCTACATCTTAGCGAAAAGCATTTCCGCTTCAGTTCTCAAGGAGAAAGTGTACCAGCACTGCTGACTTAGCCCGACCTTGCCAGGAAATAAGATTTGCTGCACATTCCAAGGACACTGCACTTTCCTGGGCAAGCTGCAACCTGCTGGCAGATGGCCGTGCTCTCTGCCCACTCCTGCCCAGTTCTTGGTACTAGCGGGCACGTTGCAGCCTGGCGAAGGCAAGAAACCTGGAGAGCTGTCACAGAGCAGAAGGGCAGCTGAGATGCTGAAAAGCAGCAAAGCTGAACAGCCTGCCTCAGCTTCAGCAGTGTGTAATTGACTGAAGGCGAAAAACCAAGCAGCAGAGCAGCGGGCTTCTGTGCGCACTGAAGGCAATTGCAAGAATCCAGCAGCTGCTCCTTGCCAAGCACAGGCAGCTGCCTAGGTTCTTGCTTCTTGACCAACTCACAGTTGCCCTTCTTTTCAGCAGCTGCCACCGTGTTCTCTGCATCTCGGAGCCTCTGGGGAGCAACAAGAATTTCCAAGGTGGGATGCATGACGACTAGGTCAAAACCCAGGAAAGTTGTCCTGGAACACCTCCCATTGGCATGCCAAGAGTGAATTCAAGAGGCAGGAGAGCAGCAGCCACCGTCCCGCAGCTGTCTGCGAGCTTCGCACACAAGCCGGCTTCTTCGCGGCTTCGTTCTTCGCCTCTTGCAAGCTACCGCGATCTCCGGCTGCCGGAGGACAAGAAGCGGCTACTTCGCGCACAGATCACTGGAGCGGCAGCGGTGCGCTCCGAAGCGCCGCTTCTGCCGAAAGACGCCGGCAAGCGGCACTTGCTTTCGGCCAGCTCCGGAGCTGCGTATTCTGCCTCTCTAGTCGCCTACATCTTAGCGAAAAGCTTCTCCGCTCCAGTTCTCAAGGAGAAAGTGTACCAGCACTGCTGACTTAGCCCGACCTTGCCAGGAAATAAGATTTGCTGCACATTCCAAGGACACTGCACTTTCCTGGGCAAGCTGCAACCTGCTGGCAGATGGCCGTGCTCTCTGCCCACTCCTGCCCAGTTCTTGGTACTAGCGGGCACGTTGCAGCCTGGCGAAGGCAAGAAACCTGGAGAGCTGTCACAGAGCAGAAGGGCAGCTGAGATGCTGAAAAGCAGCAAAGCTGAACAGCCTGCCTCAGCTTCAGCAGTGTGTAATTGACTGAAGGCGAAAAACCAAGCAGCAGAGCAGCGGGCTTCTGTGCGCACTGAAGGCAATTGCAAGAATCCAGCAGCTGCTCCTTGCCAAGCACAGGCAGCTGCCTAGGTTCTTGCTTCTTGACCAACTCACAGTTGCCCTTCTTTTCAGCAGCTGCCACCGTGTTCTCTGCATCTCGGAGCCTCTGGGGAGCAACAAGAATTTCCAAGGTGGGATGCATGACGACTAGGTCAAAACCCAGGAAAGTTGTCCTGGAACACCTCCCATTGGCATGCCAAGAGTGAATTCAAGAGGCAGGAGAGCAGCAGCCACCGTCCCGCAGCTGTCTGCGAGCTTCGCACACAAGCCGGCTTCTTCGCGGCTTCGTTCTTCGCCTCTTGCAAGCTACCGCGATCTCCGGCTGCCGGAGGACAAGAAGCGGCTACTTCGCGCACAGATCACTGGAGCGGCAGCGGTGCGCTCCGAAGCGCCGCTTCTGCCGAAAGACGCCGGCAAGCGGCACTTGCTTTCGGCCAGCTCCGGAGCTGCGTATTCTGCCTCTCTAGTCGCCTACATCTTAGCGAAAAGCTTTTCCGCTCAGTTCTCAAGGAGAAAGTGTACCAGCACTGCTGACTTAGCCCGACCTTGCCAGGAAATAAGATTTGCTGCACATTCCAAGGACACTGCACTTTCCTGGGCAAGCTGCAACCTGCTGGCAGATGGCCGTGCTCTCTGCCCACTCCTGCCCAGTTCTTGGTACTAGCGGGCACGTTGCAGCCTGGCGAAGGCAAGAAACCTGGAGAGCTGTCACAGAGCAGAAGGGCAGCTGAGATGCTGAAAAGCAGCAAAGCTGAACAGCCTGCCTCAGCTTCAGCAGTGTGTAATTGACTGAAGGCGAAAAACCAAGCAGCAGAGCAGCGGGCTTCTGTGCGCACTGAAGGCAATTGCAAGAATCCAGCAGCTGCTCCTTGCCAAGCACAGGCAGCTGCCTAGGTTCTTGCTTCTTGACCAACTCACAGTTGCCCTTCTTTTCAGCAGCTGCCACCGTGTTCTCTGCATCTCGGAGCCTCTGGGGAGCAACAAGAATTTCCAAGGTGGGATGCATGACGACTAGGTCAAAACCCAGGAAAGTTGTCCTGGAACACCTCCCATTGGCATGCCAAGAGTGAATTCAAGAGGCAGGAGAGCAGCAGCCACCGTCCCGCAGCTGTCTGCGAGCTTCGCACACAAGCCGGCTTCTTCGCGGCTTCGTTCTTCGCCTCTTGCAAGCTACCGCGATCTCCGGCTGCCGGAGGACAAGAAGCGGCTACTTCGCGCACAGATCACTGGAGCGGCAGCGGTGCGCTCCGAAGCGCCGCTTCTGCCGAAAGACGCCGGCAAGCGGCACTTGCTTTCGGCCAGCTCCGGAGCTGCGTATTCTGCCTCTCTAGTCGCCTACATCTTAGCGAAAAGCTTTTCCGCTCCAGTTCTCAAGGAGAAAGTGTACCAGCACTGCTCACTTAGCCCGACCTTGCCAGGAAATAAGATTTGCTGCACATTCCAAGGACACTGCACTTTCCTGGGCAAGCTGCAACCTGCTGGCAGATGGCCGTGCTCTCTGCCCACTCCTGCCCAGTTCTTGGTACTAGCGGGCACGTTGCAGCCTGGCGAAGGCAAGAAACCTGGAGAGCTGTCACAGAGCAGAAGGGCAGCTGAGATGCTGAAAAGCAGCAAAGCTGAACAGCCTGCCTCAGCTTCAGCAGTGTGTAATTGACTGAAGGCGAAAAACCAAGCAGCAGAGCAGCGGGCTTCTGTGCGCACTGAAGGCAATTGCAAGAATCCAGCAGCTGCTCCTTGCCAAGCACAGGCAGCTGCCTAGGTTCTTGCTTCTTGACCAACTCACAGTTGCCCTTCTTTTCAGCAGCTGCCACCGTGTTCTCTGCATCTCGGAGCCTCTGGGGAGCAACAAGAATTTCCAAGGTGGGATGCATGACGACTAGGTCAAAACCCAGGAAAGTTGTCCTGGAACACCTCCCATTGGCATGCCAAGAGTGAATTCAAGAGGCAGGAGAGCAGCAGCCACCGTCCCGCAGCTGTCTGCGAGCTTCGCACACAAGCCGGCTTCTTCGCGGCTTCGTTCTTCGCCTCTTGCAAGCTACCGCGATCTCCGGCTGCCGGAGGACAAGAAGCGGCTACTTCGCGCACAGATCACTGGAGCGGCAGCGGTGCGCTCCGAAGCGCCGCTTCTGCCGAAAGACGCCGGCAAGCGGCACTTGCTTTCGGCCAGCTCCGGAGCTGCGTATTCTGCCTCTCTAGTCGCCTACATCTTAGCGAAAAGCTTCTCCGCTCCAGTTCTCAAGGAGAAAGTGTACCAGCACTGCTCACTTAGCCCGACCTTGCCAGGAAATAAGATTTGCTGCACATTCCAAGGACACTGCACTTTCCTGGGCAAGCTGCAACCTGCTGGCAGATGGCCGTGCTCTCTGCCCACTCCTGCCCAGTTCTTGGTACTAGCGGGCACGTTGCAGCCTGGCGAAGGCAAGAAACCTGGAGAGCTGTCACAGAGCAGAAGGGCAGCTGAGATGCTGAAAAGCAGCAAAGCTGAACAGCCTGCCTCAGCTTCAGCAGTGTGTAATTGACTGAAGGCGAAAAACCAAGCAGCAGAGCAGCGGGCTTCTGTGCGCACTGAAGGCAATTGCAAGAATCCAGCAGCTGCTCCTTGCCAAGCACAGGCAGCTGCCTAGGTTCTTGCTTCTTGACCAACTCACAGTTGCCCTTCTTTTCAGCAGCTGCCACCGTGTTCTCTGCATCTCGGAGCCTCTGGGGAGCAACAAGAATTTCCAAGGTGGGATGCATGACGACTAGGTCAAAACCAGGAAAGTTGTCCTGGAACACCTCCCATTGGCATGCCAAGAGTGAATTCAAGAGGCAGGAGAGCAGCAGCCACCGTCCCGCAGCTGTCTGCGAGCTTCGCACACAAGCCGGCTTCTTCGCGGCTTCGTTCTTCGCCTCTTGCAAGCTACCGCGATCTCCGGCTGCCGGAGGACAAGAAGCGGCTACTTCGCGCACAGATCACTGGAGCGGCAGCGGTGCGCTCCGAAGCGCCGCTTCTGCCGAAAGACGCCGGCAAGAGGCACTTGCTTTCGGCCAGCTCCGGAGCTGCGTATTCTGCCTCTCTAGTCGCCTACATCTTAGCGAAAAGCTTCTCCGCTCCAGTTCTCAAGGAGAAAGTGTACCAGCACTGCTGACTTAGCCCGACCTTGCCAGGAAATAAGATTTGCTGCACATTCCAAGGACACTGCACTTTCCTGGGCAAGCTGCAACCTGCTGGCAGATGGCCGTGCTCTCTGCCCACTCCTGCCCAGTTCTTGGTACTAGCGGGCACGTTGCAGCCTGGCGAAGGCAAGAAACCTGGAGAGCTGTCACAGAGCAGAAGGGCAGCTGAGATGCTGAAAAGCAGCAAAGCTGAACAGCCTGCCTCAGCTTCAGCAGTGTGTAATTGACTGAAGGCGAAAAAACCAAGCAGCAGAGCAGCGGCTTCTGTGCGCACTGAAGGCAATTGCAAGAATCCAGCAGCTGCTCCTTGCCAAGCACAGTCAGCTGCCTAGGTTCTTGCTTCTGACCAACTCACAGTTGCCCTTCTTTTCAGCAGCTGCCACCGTGTTCTCTGCATCTCGGAGCCTCGGGGAGCAACAAGAATTTCCAAGGTGGGATGCATGACGACTAGGTCAAAACCCAGGAAAGTTGTCCTGGAACACCTCCCATTGGCATGCCAAGAGTGAATTCAAGAGGCAGGAGAGCAGCAGCCACCGTCCCGCAGCTGTCTGCGAGCTTCGCACACAAGCCGGCTTCTTCGCGGCTTCGTTCTTCGCCTCTTGCAAGCTACCGCGATCTCCGGCTGCCGGAGGACAAGAAGCGGCTACTTCGCGCACAGATCACTGGAGCGGCAGCGGTGCGCTCCGAAGCGCCGCTTCTGCCGAAAGACGCCGGCAAGCGGCACTTGCTTTCGGCCAGCTCCGGAGCTGCGTATTCTGCCTCTCTAGTCGCCTACATCTTAGCGAAAAGTTTTTCCGCTCCAGTTCACAAGGAGAAAGTGTACCAGCACTGCTGACTTAGCCCGACCTTGCCAGGAAATAAGATTTGCTACACATTCCAAGGACACTGCACTTTCCTGGGCAAGCTGCAACCTGCTGGCAGATGGCCGTGCTCTCTGCCCACTCCTGCCCAGTTCTTGGTACTAGCGGGCACGTTGCAGCCTGGCGAAGGCAAGAAACCTGGAGAGCTGTCACAGAGCAGAAGGGCAGCTGAGATGCTGAAAAGCAGCAAAGCTGAACAGCCTGCCTCAGCTTCAGCAGTGTGTAATTGACTGAAGGCGAAAAACCAAGCAGCAGAGCAGCGGGCTTCTGTGCGCACTGAAGGCAATTGCAAGAATCCAGCAGCTGCTCCTTGCCAAGCACAGGCAGCTGCCTAGGTTCTTGCTTCTTGACCAACTCACAGTTGCCCTTCTTTTCAGCAGCTGCCACCGTGTTCTCTGCATCTCGGAGCCTCTGGGGAGCAACAAGAATTTCCAAGGTGGGATGCATGACGACTAGGTCAAACCCAGGAAAGTTGTCCTGGAACACCTCCCATTGGCATGCCAAGAGTGAATTCAAGAGGCAGGAGAGCAGCAGCCACCGTCCGCAGCTGTCTGCGAGCTTCGCACACAAGCCGGCTTCTTCGCGGCTTCGTTCTTCGCCTCTTGCAAGCTACCGCGATCTCCGGCTGCCGGAGGACAAGAAGCGGCTACTTCGCGCACAGATCACTGGAGCGGCAGCGGTGCGCTCCGAAGCGCCGCTTCTGCCGAAAGACGCCGGCAAGCGGCACTTGCTTTCGGCCAGCTCCGGAGCTGCGTATTCTGCCTCTCTAGTCGCCTACATCTTAGCGAAAAGCATTTCCGCTTCAGTTCTCAAGGAGAAAGTGTACCAGCACTGCTGACTTAGCCCGACCTTGCCAGGAAATAAGATTTGCTGCAATTCCAAGGACACTGCACTTTCCTGGGCAAGCTGCAACCTGCTGGCAGATGGCCGTGCTCTCTGCCCACTCCTGCCCAGTTCTTGGTACTAGCGGGCACGCTGCAGCCTGGCGAAGGCAAGAAACCTGGAGAGCTGTCACAGAGCAGAAGGGTAGCTGAGATGCTGAAAAGCAGCAAAGCTGAACAGCCTGCCTCAGCTTCAGCAGTGCGTAATTGACTGAAGGCGAAAAACCAAGCAGCAGAGCAGCGGGCTTCTGTGCGCACTGAAGGCAATTGCAAGAATCCAGCAGCTGCTCCTTGCCAAGCACAGGCAGCTGCCTAGGTTCTTGCTTCTTGACCAACTCACAGTTGCCCTTCTTTTCAGCAGCTGCCACCGTGTTCTCTGCATCTCGGAGCCTCTGGGGAGCAACAAGAATTTCCAAGGTGGGATGCATGACGACTAGGTCAAAAACCAGGAAAGTTGTCCTGGAACACCTCCCATTGGCATGCCAAGAGTGAATTCAAGAGGCAGGAGAGCAGCAGCCACCGTCCCGCAGCTGTCTGCGAGCTTCGCACACAAGCCGGCTTCTTCGCGGCTTCGTTCTTCGCCTCTTGCAAGCTACCGCGATCTCCGGCTGCCGGAGGACAAGAAGCGGCTACTTCGCGCACAGATCACTGGAGCGGCAGCGGTGCGCTCCGAAGCGCCGCTTCTGCCGAAAGACGCCGGCAAGCGGCACTTGCTTTCGGCCAGCTCCGGAGCTGCGTATTCTGCCTCTCTAGTCGCCTACATATTAGCGAAAAGCTTCTCCGCTCCAGTTCTCAAGGAGAAAGTGTACCAGCACTGCTCACTTAGCCCGACCTTGCCAGGAAATAAGATTTGCTGCACATTCCAAGGACACTGCACTTTCCTGGGCAAGCTGCAACCTGCTGGCAGATGGCCGTGCTCTCTGCCCACTCCTGCCCAGTTCTTGGTACTAGCGGGCACGTTGCAGCCTGGCGAAGGCAAGAAACCTCGAGAGCTGTCACAGAGCAGAAGGGCAGCTGAGATGCTGAAAAGCAGCAAAGCTGAACAGCCTGCCTCAGCTTCAGCAGTGTGTAATTGACTGAAGGCGAAAAAACCAAGCAGCAGAGCAGCGGGCTTCTGTGCGCACTGAAGGCAATTGCAAGAATCCAGCAGCTGCTCCTTGCCAAGCACAGGCAGCTGCCTAGGTTCTTGCTTCTTGACCAACTCACAGTTGCCCTTCTTTTCAGCAGCTGCCACCGTGTTCTCTGCATCTCGGAGCTGGGGAGCAACAAGAATTTCCAAGGTGGGATGCATGACGACTAGGTCAAAACCCAGGAAAGTTGTCCTGGAACACCTCCCATTGGCATGCCAAGAGTGAATTCAAGAGGCAGGAGAGCAGCAGCCACCGTCCCGCAGCTGTCTGCGAGCTTCGCACACAAGCCGGCTTTCTTCGCGGTCGTCTTCGTCTGCAAGCTTCGCCCCTTGCAAGCTACCGCGATCTCCGGCTGCCGGAGGACAAGAAGCGGCTACTTCGCGCACAGATCACTGGAGCGGCAGCGGTGCGCTCCGAAGCGCCGCTTCTGCCGAAAGACGCCGGCAAGCGGCACTTGCTTTCGGCCAGCTCCGGAGCTGCGTATTCTGCCTCTCTAGTCGCCTACATCTTAGCCAAAAGCTTCTCCGCTCCAGTTCTCAAGGAGAAAGTGTACCAGCACTGCTCACTTAGCCCGACCTTGCCAGGAATAAGATTTGCTGCACATTCCAAGGACACTGCACTTTTCCTGGGCAAGCTGCAAGCTGCTGGCAGATGGCCGTGCTCTCTGCCCACTCCTGCCCAGTTCTTGGTACTAGCGGGCACGTTGCAGCCTGGCGAGGCAAGAAGCCTGGAGAGCTGTCACAGAGCAGAAGGGCAGCTGAGATGCTGAAAAGCAGCAAAGCTGAACAGCCTGCCTCAGCTTCAGCAGTGTGTAATTGACTGAAGGCGAAAAACCAAGCAGCAGAGCAGCGGGCTTCTGTGCGCACTGAAGGCAATTGCAAGAATCCAGCAGCTGCTCCTTGCCAAGCACAGGCAGCTGCCTAGGTTCTTGCTTCTTGACCAACTCACAGTTGCCCTTCTTTCAGCAGCTGCCACCGTGTTCTCTGCATCTCGGAGCCTCTGGGGAGGCAACAAGAATTTCCAAGGTGGGATGCATGACGACTAGGTCAAAACCCAGGAAAGTTGTCCTGGAACACCTCCATTGGCATGCCAAGAGTGAATTCAAGAGGCAGGAGAGCAGCAGCCACCGTCCCGCAGCTGTCTGCGAGCTTCGCACACACAAGCCGGCTTCTCGCGGCTTCGTTCTCGCCTCTTGCAAGCTACCGCGATCTCCGGCTGCCGGAGGACAAGAAGCGGCTACTTCGCGCACAGATCACTGGAG
Organism: Vidua chalybeata; assembly: GCF_026979565.1. Classification (NCBI taxonomy): domain Eukaryota; kingdom Metazoa; phylum Chordata; class Aves; order Passeriformes; family Viduidae; genus Vidua; species Vidua chalybeata. The sequence goes on from NC_071537.1 coordinate 36,413,221, forward strand.
CGGCAGCGGTGCGCTCCGAAGCGCCGCTTCTGCCGAAAGACGCCGGCAAGCGGCACTTGCCTTCGGCCAGCTCCGGAGCTGCGTATTCTGCCTCTCTAGTCGCTACATCTTAGCGAAAAGCTTTTCCGCTCCAGTTCTCAAGGAGAAAGTGTACAGCACTGCTGACTTAGCCGACCTTGCCAGGAATAAGATTGCTGCACATTCCAAGGACACTGCACTTTCTGGGCAAGCTGCAACCTGCTGGCAGATGGCCGTGCTCTCTGCCACTCCTGCCCAGTTCTTGGTACTAGCGGGCACGTTGCAGCCTGGCGAAGGCAAGAAACCTGGAGAGCTGTCACAGAGCAGAAGGGCAGCTGAGATGCTGAAAAGCAGCAAAGCTGAACAGCCTGCCTCAGCTTCAGCAGTGTGTAAATTGACTGAAGGCGAAAAACCAAGCAGCAGAGCAGCGGGTTCTGTGCGCACTGAAGGCAATTGCAAGAATCCAGCAGCTGCTCCTTGCCAAGCACAGGCAGCTGCCTAGTTCTGTTCTTGACCAACTCACAGTTGCCATTCTTTTCAGCAGCTGCCACGTGTTCTCTGCATCTCGGAGCCTCTGGGAGCAACAAGAATTTCCAAGGTGGGATGCATGACGACTAGGTCAAAACCAAGGAAAGTTGTCCTGGAACACCTCCCATTGGCATGCCAAGAGTGAATTCAAGAGGCAGGAGAGCAGCAGCCACCGTCCAGCAGCTGT